>NW_022900924.1:30589955-30694162 GCF_012274545.1 Fukomys damarensis
ATATATATACACACACACACACAACTGTATGGATTTATATATGCAGATGAGGAACTGTACTAATTTCTAAGAAAAATAAAATTTTTAATATGATATTGGTAAGTCTTCTTGATATTCCAGTTCAAAAGCTCAAAAATCATGTGTCATAAAAGATTTTGATAATGCCTGATGACTCTTGCTAGGCTTGATAAAGTGATGCCTTGTCATTGGAAATGTTTAAAATTCTGATAAATTTTAACTCTTACTGGCATTCCTGTAGGAATTTAAGACAGCTCTTGTTCCCTTTACTATGTTAACAAAGTGCATAAAAAAAAGAAATAACATATAGAATTTCCAGTCTCCTAGCAAGCTAGACACTGTGCTAGCAACTTACTTACATTACGGTTACCTTTAAACATTACAATATGATAGAAAGATAAGTATTGCTTTATCTTTTTACAGATAAGAAAATGAAAACTCAGTGAGGACAAAGAATTTGTCTAAACTCATGCAGATGTTGGCAAGGCTGAGATTCAGGACCAGTTTTATTCAGAGCTCATGACTTTTCTGTTATAATTGTTTTCTAGATATTCAAGAGAATTGGGTACATTTATTGAAATGTGTGGTATAGCTTCTATGAAATGCCCTCCTTCCAATTACCTATTTAGAAAGCAAAAGCTCATAACGCCTATTATTTATGATTACAAAATCAGTTATTAGAAAAGGAAATATACAGTGTAATTTGAATAATAAATTATGTCAAGTTAATAATGTTATTATACATATCCCACCTTAATGATGATAGCACTTAGAACATATATAGATATGTGTTTAGATATATTCTATTTAAATTATGTTACATATTAGACTAGGGATAAAATAACCAAGTAAATGACAAGAATAACATTTCTAAAGGCATGGTGGTATGATTGTTAATGACTCAAGAAAGAACCTGAACAATATACAACAAATATCAGTAACTGAGTGAAACAGTGACAAACATAAAACAGCTAATTCTCAAAGAAATCAAGGTGAATATCTTACAAATGTGACAGGAAAATTACAGCACTGAGGAAACTAATCAAGAGATCAAGTGAGCTCTCTGTGTCTCCCTGTCTCTCTCGATCACTCTCATTTTTTAAAAAATTGACCTTATTGGTACATTTTAGGTATACACTATGATCACATTCATCATTGGTAATTTTTACCTGTACATGATATATCTTAGTCCTTGTTTTTTCCCATTCCCCTTCCATTCCTGCCACCTTTCTACCCCTCCCTATTTACAAAAGCTTACCCTTTTTTCCGTCTTTTCTCATATTTTTTAATTTTCCTTCTTTCCTTTCCCCCACACCCCTAGTTCCCCTTTGATTCTTTGCTTCTTGTTTCACATTATTATACATTTTGGTCCTCATTTATGCTTTCAGTTTCTTATACCAGAGAGATAATTCAGTATTTACATATGTGTCCTTTTTATTTCACTTGAGTATGGCCTCGTTGTGCATCCATTTAGCTATAAATGTCTCTAGTTTATCATTCTTTATGGCAGAGTAGTACTCCATTTTATTTTTTAAAAAACACATCTTCCTTATTCAGTCACAAATTGATGGGCATTTGGATTGTTTCCAAGAATTCACTATTACAAACTGTGCTACTATGAACATGGGTAGGTATATATTGCTGTGGTATGATTCTTTTAATTCTTTTGGAAAGATACCCAACAGGGGAATATCTGGGTCAAATGGGACCTCTAATTCTAGGTTTTTGAGGAATCTCCATGCCAGACAAAATCAGCTACCTCATTTTTGATACGGAGCCAAACATCCTCACTGGAGGAAAGATAGCCTCTCTAATAAATGGTGTTGGAAGAACTGGGTTTCAACTTGCCAAAGATTAAAAGTTATCTCATCATGCACTAAACTAAAATAGAAATGGATCAAAGATGTACATATTAAGACAGAAACACTCAACCTGCTAGAAGATAGGTTAGGCAGAACTCTTGAAGATATGTGTATAGGAAAAGGCTTTATGAACAAAACCTCAGTCACGCAAGAAGTAGCACAAAGAATCAACTGGTATCTCACCTTATTGAAAAGCTTCTGCACAGCAAGAGAAACCACCAGCAGAGTGAAGAGACAATCCACAATAGGGGAAAAACATTTTACCACCTGATCCTCAAACAAGGGCCTACTATCTAGAATATAAATAGAATTTGATCTCAATTTTATTGAGACATATATAGTTCATTCATTTTACATAAGAAGATAAGCTTTGATAATGTGTGTTACCATGTAAGTAGCCACCACTCTAGCAGAAACAGAGAGCAATTACAATCCCCCAGAGCACTCCTTTTCATTCCTTTTCAGTGAATTTTCCCTTCTCCACCTTCCACTTTGGGCGATTATTGATCAGTATAGATTACTTTTCCTATACTAATCAATGTAGATTAGTTTGTCTAGAATTTTATATCAGTGTAATCAAAGAGCATGTACTCTGTGTCTAGTTTTTTCCCTTGACATGGGGTCTGAGAGATTCATTTGTTGAGTAGCATATACAAGTAGTTCATTCCTATTTATTGCTGAGTAGCATTCCAATTTATGAAAGCACCAACTTTGCTTATTCATTCAACACTTAATGGATATTTAGGTACTTCCAGCTCCCTGATATCATTAACAGTACACTGAATATAGGTGTCCGGATCTTTTTGAGGACTTACTGTTTTTCCTCAGCAACTTTGGAATACAGTAAGAAACTTCTAAACTATTTACCACAATGGCAGCACATGATATATTCCTATCATTAATATGTGAGCTCTGTCACTTTATAAATATTTTTTCTTCTTTTGTGAGGCCTAAGAATCGCACTGCAGTACTTGGGACATTATCCCAATGGTCAGCCCATTATTAAAAAAAAACCAACCTAACACATGAACAAAACCACCCTCCTTCTTTTACTATGCACCTCAATTATTTGGATTGCATATATGCTTACCTTCTATTGCAGTGTTCTCTTCCTAGCACACAGGGAACACTTCTCCATGTTTCTCTGGTCTTGCCAAATTGGCTAAACATGCTCAGTTATCTGATGTCCTATTCCTCAGCAACATAAAACATCACTGTGTACTACCTCTTTCTTCAAATAGGCTTTTCCACGAACTTGCATAACACAACACAAATTCCACAGATTTCCTACCTGATTTTCTTTACTGGTTCCTTCTCTAGATGCTGTAATATCTGAGGGTTTATATGTAGGCTATTATTCTCTTCTTAATGTGGTAGATACAGTTCTGGGACTTTAAATAGCATCTATGATCATGGCTTCAGTTTATAACTTTAGTCTTAGCTTCACCTTTAAGTTTCAGATCTTTATATCCAGTTGTACAGTTGACATTTCCTTATAACTGCCTGATGGTTACCTCAGATTTAGTTTCCTGAATACGGAGCTCTTGAAACACTGTCCTCTTCTCCCACTCCTCATGAACTCTCTTTTCCCCATCATCTTTATCTCTCCAGTGGCTCTTCCTGTCATCCCTTTTCCCAAACCAAACACCTAAAAGTTATTCTTGATTTCTCTTTCTCCATATATCTGCATCAAATCCATCAGGAAAGTTTTTTAAGTGTTCCATGTCGGCACATACAGTATCTAAAAACTGTCCACATTCCTCTCCCTGCAATTCTATCACCCTTCTTCAATGCCTCAGCCTCTCCATTCACATCCAGAAAATTGGTTTTCACCACAACAGCCAGCACGGTCTCAAGACAACATAAATCAGATTGTGCCATCCTCCATGTTATAATTTTCTGACAGCTTTTTACTGCATCCAGGATAAAATCCAGAGCCCTTATTCCATGAACTGTACAGACTATATTCTCATGCTTACGGGACAGGGATTATAGTTATCTGTAATGTCATGAGCAAAAGGAACTAGATAAGCAGCAGCATGTGCTAAATTGCTTATACATAGGAACAAAACTTAAAAGTGCGTTAGCTTTTCATTGCTGTGATAAAACACCTGACATAAACAACCAAAAAGAGGAAGAGTTTGCCTTAGCTCACATCACAGAAGTTTCAGTCCAGGGTTGACTGGCTCCATTGCTTTTAGGCTTATGGCAAACAACAATGTCATGGCAGAGGGCTCGAAGAAGCAAACCTGCTCACCTCATGATAACCAGGAGGCAGTGAGGGAAAGAGATAGCAGGAGAGAGAGGCGCCAGGGACCCAATATTGTCCTCAAGGTCATATTCCCCAGTTCAATTCCTTCAACCAGGCTCACCTCCTCTTTACCTCACCTCCCAACAGTGCTGTCTAATTATGATCTCATCAGTGGGTTAATCTATTGATGAAGTTAGAGCTCTCATAATCTAATCACCTCTCTGGTCCCACAGCTGAACACTGCTGCACTGGGGCTCAAATCCTCAATACATGAGTCTATGGGGAACATTTTATGTTTCAATCATAATAACAAGTGACCACTTGCATTATCTTTTAAAACAATGTGAAGATATAGCAACACAGGCAACAAAAGCACACTGGCTTCCTCCACTTTGTGACCTCCATGCTGATGCTTTCAACCCTCACCTAACTCAGTAACCTCAGTGTTTACTCCTCATTTATTATGCTTCTGACCTGTCTCAATGGTCTCAAAATACAGCAAGCATCTCTTTACCTCAGGACCTTTGCACCTTCTGTTACCATTGACTTCAAGGCCCTCCTCTGTGATATTACAGTCACTAGTTCCTTCTGTTGTCCAGGTTTCTCTCACATAGCACTTCTCCAGTAACCCTTTCCTCACCTCCACCTTTAAAGTAAACCCTCATCCCAACTCATCCCCAGACACTGTCACTGATCCTGTTTTGTTTCTTTCTTTGCACTTCTCCTTATTTAGCCCTTACTTATTTTCACCCACACATTTAGCATTATATTAATTGGCACCAAAGAATGGAAGCTCCATGAGGGCAAAGATAGCTTCTATCTCTCTTATACTTGACCTGCAGACTTTAGACACATCGTATGTATTCAAAGATTATCTCCTGAATGAATGAGTCTCTACAGTACCGGGGAAAATGCCTGTGCAGAGTTAAATCAGGTTTAATTTCAAACATAAATACGTTCAAAAGCACAAAAAAGGAAACAAGAAAGTGTAGAAAGAAATATATGAGAACTTATTTAATTTCATCGTATTTTGGCCTTTAAAATTTTTTATTTTCCTTTTTTAAAGGAAATGTTTATCAAGTGTGAAATATTCAGCTTTTCACTCCATTTTGACCCACTCAATTTTCACTCCATTGAGAGAACGTTATGGAGGCTCATTTTCAAATAGAGACACAACTAAATAACTCCAAACAGATGAGCCTGAACCAGCTTTAAAGATCAGAGAAGGAAATGCCATAGTTTTTTTTTTTTTTTTTGTAGCTTTAGATTTTTCTTTTTAAACAAACTTAACTGGCCCTAAAGCAGAAAAAAAAAATAAAAAGCAAAGTTATGCTTTTGTAGTCTTTAAAGATTGCCCAATTTTATGAATATTTTGCTAATAATTCCACTGTATTTTCCTGGAGAAAATGAAGTTTTTATTTGAAAGAGAGTCCTAAATGTAGGCCAGAAGTTTCCGTTTATTTTACCAACTGGGACCCCGACTTGAGCAGTAAACACTTCCTGCTCCCATGGCTGAAGGGCTATATATTATGTGGAATAATTTCCTTAGTCTGTGACTGGAGGAAGAAAAGTGACGTGCCCTTGTTTATCTTTTTTAGGGGCTACATGGATTTCAGTGTCCTTGAAAACAAGTGATTGAGAACAAAGAATTAGCAATAATACACAGCTGTATGATACCATTCATCTAAAGATCTCTGAGTGTCTCCACTGCCCCTATCTTTCAATTGCTAAAAACATTTAGGTTGAAGAAGGCAATGCAGCTATATTTGACCCAGCTTTGTGGCTTTGTAAAAGCCAACATTTTAAAAACGTAACACGCATGAGTGTCAGTGGGATTAAGCAGGCCTGACTCAGTTTGTAATACCAGCAGCCAGAATCTAAGCTCGCAGAGAATAGGCGCCCAATACATATTAGTTCAGTTTAGTTTAATTAGATGATTACATCTTTCATATAAGAAATAGAAAAGATATATTTAGAGAGTCACATTGATGTTTATACACTGAACGAGTGAAGCCCAAGATCACTACATTTATTCTTAATTTTAAAAAAACTAACGCTAAGAAGCTGCACTTTGCATGAAAACCCTTTCAGTCATAGCTTTTAGAAGCTCTTGGTTAGATTTCAGAGGGGAAAAGATTCGTTGTCTTTTTTTTTTCAGTTCTCTTTCTTTAAGGCTTTAAGTTTTTGTACTAATAAATCCCATGAGGTAAGTGGTCTCCAACAAATTCTAAGAAATGTTATAGTAGATGATTCTGAAAATATTTCTCTAGCTAAATTTCTTATAAATATATTTTCTTTAGAGGTACCAATATTATTACATTGTATTATAACAAAAGTTTCTCTATTAAAATAAATGGCTAAAACTTTGTAAGAAAAAATATTACACACACACGTGCACACACACATATATATGTGTGTATATATGTATATTCTCTCTGTAAAAATCAGAGCAACATGAAGATTTAGAAAAATAAATGCTCAGGCTTTTCTTACAGAAAATTTAAAATAAAAAGGCAGTGTTTTGAAAATTAGTATTGTTTATTGAAAGTAGCCATGGTTGCTTAAATTTAAATTTCATCACCATTATTGCTTGCACAGTATTTCTTAGATTAAACTCTTCCAAAAATAAAGAAGAAAAAATCATGTGAAAGAAGCCTTATGAAGCACTTTTTAGGAGACCCATTCTCTTTTTTCCTCCTCCTCCTTCCTTTTCTTGAAAAAAGCAGACTCTCTTTTAAAGAAGTGATTTTACATGGTGTGTAAAACCGACCTTGGACAAAAAATGGAACACAAAGATTAATCACTTATGGTGAATTTAAACATGAATCCATGGAAATCCTCCTTTTCTGGAATCCTGCGTTTCTTTTTAAACATTCTGGTAATAAATTGCTGTGAGTTTTTGCCATATCCTATGTCCTTACTCACTGGGAACAATTGATGCCTGGCTCCTATTCAGTGATGGCTGCATACACTTGTAAAAACCAGAGCCAGTTCAGTTGCCCTCGAAGAGCTGTTTCGCGAAGTTATGCTCATTAATTGCTTTTGCGCTCATTATTAAAATTCCTCATTAAACCTGCCTGAAAATTAAATGTGATGCCTTTTACCTGATGTGGCAAAATTCACCCTCACTCTTCCCTGGAACCATTTTATTACAAAAGAACAATAGATTTCTTTGCTGGGTAAAGTAAAAGCACTGTGACTAATGCACTTTCATTCCCACAGAAGGCCTAATATTGTTAATTTACAAAATCAGTTCAAGGGAACCACATTGAAAGCACACGAGGATCGTGCACACAGGTCTCTCCAGAAACCACGTGCGGGCTCGAAGCCTGGCATCTCGCCTGCCCTGGCATCTCGCAGTTCTCACTCTTCCAGGCAGTTTGGCCCTTGATTTCAAACAAATGCATCCTGAAGGCCTAATGCCAGGAATCGTTTGATATGATTTATGCTTCATATTTTCTCACAACACAGAAAATTTTAGACCTAAAAGACGTATTTCTCATTATTGAGCATTTGCTGTGAGTTGTATGAGAGCCAGAGTTGTTTTAGTGTCAACTTTCATTTTTCTGAACCACAAATGGAGTCAACTCACAAGTGCTTCCACCTCTTGTGTGTTGTGCAATAACAAAGTTTGCTGGTTGCTATCACTGATTCTTAAATCTCAAGTCTGTTTTGTCTCCTAGTAGGATAGCATAGTACTATTCAGTTGCCATTATCGGATATCAAAATGATCCCCATCTAAACTTTGTTCTCAAAAGGTATAGTGTTTGACCCATTCATAGAAATTCTTCTCACTTATTCAGAGTTTATAGGATGTAAATATGTTGTTTTGTTTCTAGTGTTCAAGTGGGTCTGACCACTGGCCACTAGGTTGTGAAGTCTTCTGGCTTCCTCCAAGACTCCTCTGTACATCTTTTGACTATTCTAAAATAAAGAAAAATGAAGCCAATGCTTACCTTAATTAAACCTTCTCATTAAAAATGTACATGATAGGTTAAAAAGATCAAATATCACTAAATTGACATTTCAACTTAAGGCATTCACACAATACGCACACTGAAATAATATTCATGAAAATACTTTTCAACATTGAGAAAATCTTATTAAGATTTCGTGGCATATTGATTGTTAAATGAGAGTTCCTCAAACTATCAAAATATTTAAACTCTTCAGGAAAGGCACACAGATATGCATAGTAAAAAGATAGCAAGTGTTATCAATAATAACTTGACTGTGTATCTGAAAAAAAAGGACATTAATCCATGCTCACAATTTACATGAACTAATTTTAAAAAACAGAATAAATATAGTCTCTGTCATTTAAGTCATAAAATTTCACCATGGAGTAGTTTAGTCTCTAAGCTACACAGGGGAGGTACGGTATAGAGCAAACGACTGAACACCCTACGTCCATAGATTGACCTTGACTTCCTTGCTCTGTTCAGTAAGAGGAGGGAGGATGATTCACATAACAGATAACCAGAGCCACATACTTCAAAGACAAACTTAAGACAAAATGGTGTGAATTTGGACAGCAGAACAAACACTGGCTATATGGTTCTGCACTTTGATTTGACTTCCGCAGAGAAGTTTACTAACCCTCTTGCCTGCAGAAATGAACTACAGCTAGAAATGGAGCTAGTACATTCTTGGTATTTCCTTTAGCTTTTTGTAAAACATTTCTGTGGATGCAAGAAAACAATAATAAGTGGAAAGATGCTGACCTAGGGTTACATTTTGGATTTGTAGTAAACTGGAATAGCTAGAGTTCCGAGAGATAAAGGAATTAGAAAAATCTTAAGCATTTTTGTAAATTGACAACAATTAACATAATCTCACCACAACTTATATAAAATACTTAAAATAAATATATTGGCCCATTATTTAAAAGTTATTAAAAACATCAACATAGGATTGTTTATCTCATTCATCCACCAACATAATAGGTATTTATATTATGGCTTAGGAGTTTAAAAATGTCATTACACATTCTAAATTCTTAGTCCTTTTAATTAAATCTGATTCTTTAAAAAAACCTTTGGGGTAATATTAATGCTCACGACCATAATAATTTGATCACTATAATCCTTGTAAAGCTAAAATTTTAGTAAAGCTGTCAGGAGTCTGGAACTAGGAAATATATTTTTGTGTTAAAGGAAAAAAGATTCTTACTGTGTGCTTTTAAAAAAAATTAGGTTTAAAAAATTTGTGCTTTCTGAAAAATTACATAAAACCTATTTAATCAATGTTATGTGTAAGATGAAACCCTCACAGAGAACACATGAACAAGACTGTTATTAACTGGCGGTAGAATTTGTTAAATCTTCACAGAAAGGTGGACACTAAAATAGGGTGTATAGTACTACTGATTTGCCAATATAGTGCAAAGTTCCTTTAGGCCATGATCCCACAATGCCTCAACTCGGGTGGGAAATTTATAAGGAAAAACAGGAAGTGATACCAAAGGTCACAAAAGGACACTTTCCTTTGGATTAGAAAGAGTATTTTAGAGGCCAGGGAGTGCTATGCACCCGCAGTGAGGCAGGGGGAGGCAGAGTGTCTCTCAGATAAAACCCATAACCTGTGGTCTCACACAGGACTTCAAACCTGTGGAATATTTTGCCCAGTGAGGAAAATTTTCTCGTGTGTGTTTAAATATAACCTAGCGAGGTCTTGTCCCTACTAACTTTTATTTCTTAATCATTCTGTATCGGGTGTGCACAAACCCTGTTACTTCTTCCCAAATTCAACTTTGGAATTAAGTTTCTCTCTTTTATTACTCGTGTAATTTTATTTTGACAGAGGATGGTGCACCATACTAAAATTCACAGTGACCTTGGGTTTGAGGGAGAAGGCATGAAAATCCAACACAGAACGTTCTCTCCTCCCACTCATCCCACATCAACCGCTCGCCCCCCCTCAGCACATGCAGCCGTACACGTGTGCTTATACTCCTGAACTACCTGCCTGGTCTGGGGGGCCCTGGGGTCACTGCTGTGGCCTTTTGGCACAACTGTAAAATTCAGTGGATTATCCTCACCTTGCTATAGAAGTAGTCCCTGAAATGACACAGAATCAAAAGTCAGTTGAAAATAATTTCACGAAAAGAAGAAATTAGCATTCTATTGTTCTGCGCACAACAAAACATCAATTTATTTTAGATATTTAAAACAAATCTTTATAAGGTCATCCTCAGCTTAGGAAATGATTCTATAGCCAACTCTTGTCTTAGTGAAATAGTAGAAGGCTTCATACATTAGTAGAAAATTATATATAATATATAATTATCATACACAATTATACAGTTAGAACATAAAATTCACTTGCTTCTTTTTCCAAAATATTACTTTTTCAGTAAGATTTTCTCTACCTAGAATTTCTATTTTCCTACCTGCTTATACTTTACATTTCTCTATTGCTTTATTCTTTCCTTCCTGGAACTAACTTCTATATTATAGAGTACATATTTTTCTTAACTTATTTTCTGTTCTCTCCAGTGAAGATATAGTCTGAAAGCAGGATTTTTTCTGTTTTGTTAACTAGGATAGTTCCTAGCCTATAGTTGGTCCTCAAAGTATATTTTCTGAATGGATCAATGAAATTAAAAAGGAAATTTATAGAATGACACAATAGAGAATAATATTTAATGATATAAATTCTAGAGTCAGGTAGTTTGGGTTCAAAATCCATTTCTGCCTTTCACTGGTCATATAACCAACCTTTAAAAAGCTATTTACACTCTCTCCTACTATTCATCTGTAAAATAGGGAAATATTAGAACTGTTTCTTAGCGCTGTGAAGATTAATTAGGAAAATCCTTACATAGAATTTAGCACTATTTCTGAAGCAGTATACAGTAATAAATATGAACTAATATTATCATCATCATAATGACTATAGTCATCATCCTTGCTATAATTTTGAGGGTAGCATAAGAGTCATGAATAATTGTTTTAAAATGCTTTAGTAAGTATATTAGAATAAAATTCACAAACAATTCTGGTTTCAGGCTGGGGATTTAGCTCAGTGGTGCCACTGCCTGCCTCACAAGCCCAAGGTCCTGAGTTCAATCCCCAGCACAAAACAAACAAACAAACAAAAAACTCTGGTTCCTCTTTTTATGCTTCTGTTGGCTACACAATCAATAACCTCACTATGCAAAGAATTATTTCCTCCCTTCTCAGCTTCTTTCTAATTCAAGTGTTTGCGTTAAGTTCTCAAAAACAGCCCATTCTGCCTTTGACCAGCTTGGGCCGGTGAGCTTTCTGTTACCTAAGTTACCTATGAAAGAGCATAGCTTCTGGAGCTGCAGAAAGATATCTCAATGGAGGTCCAAGTAAGTTTGTGGAAGTTACCCTGGTTTGGTTTTAGATTAGTAGCGATAAGTAATCAATTAGGATTCATCTGATTATCAAATTTTATGATTTTTCCCTGTCTGGCTTCTCAGGGAAAAGATACCAAGAAATAGTTAAGTGGAAAAAAAAATAACTTAAATTTCTTCTTTTTATTTATCCATTGTTCATGTATCATTTCATTTATTCCTTTATTACTTTATATTTTTTTAATCTGTACAGAAGACTTTATGAGGATACAAAGATAATTCAGACTTCAGCTCTCTCACCAGGTAGCTTGGCTTTTCTTTACTTTTTATTGTTTTTTTTTTCTTTTTACATTTATTAGTGCACATTTGAAAGCACATAATGGTTACATTCACTCTAGAAAATTGGTATCATATTTCAATTCTGTTTTACCCCCTAAATATGGTAATCAGTGAGAGGCATACCAGAGACTGGAATAAAATCTCTTTTGTTACTGTTTTTGATAACCTTAGTTTTCTCTAAAAAGTTGCTCCAAATTGTGCTATCCAAAATGGCAGCCACTAGCCACATGTCACTATTTAAAGTTGAATAAATTAAAAATTTCAACTTCTTCTTCTTAGATCATTAGCCATGTTTCAAGAGCTGAAAAGTCACGTGTGTCGAGGGCCCACAGTACTGGACAGCATGGGCAGAGAACATGTCCATCGTGACAGAAAGTTCTGTGGGGCACTACTGATCTGTGGGACATGAGGTACTGATGAATTTATAAGTAATGAAGAGCTTTCTAGGATCTCACATTATCTGATCTGAACTAGCTTATTAAAGCAAACTTAATTGAAATGGCAAGCAGTAATCATTAGCAGAGATGCTGAATTAGTTTAAAGGTAGCTATGCTTTTGAAATTAATTCCAAACACCGGCTGCCCTCAGTGCCTTGTTATAGCCTCTTATTCCTGCCATTAGACAACAGTGAACCCCACATATGGTCCTCTGACTAGTCACATGATTTTTTAATATCCACATGATGGCACTAAAATGGCCTATTAGATTTACAGTGTCATTAACCTTCCAAACTAAAATGAGAGTCGGCTCTGGCAGGGGAAAAAAAAAAAAAAGTGTGACTGCTGTTGGGTTTAGGGTAACCAGTCTGTGAGGAAATGCTGACAGGGGTCAGTGTGACATCATCTTTCATTCGGCCCCAAAGCTGTCAGGCCCTCCCCAGATGTCTGAAACGCAGATATAAATTTTCATTATCCAGCAGCAAAGGGCCAGAGGTACACCAAATGAATTTTTTACCAATCAAATTATAGCTAGTTGCCAGATTAAGTGTAAACACTAATTTTGTGAAGTTTTCTTCTGGTCATTTATCTCCAACTTCACAAAATAACCTTGCTGAAGCTGAAAAGATTTCTAAATTAAATTATTGTTTTTATAATCTTGTTGTGGACACCACAAAATTGAATAAAAAGAAATTCCATTAATAATGAACGGTGCCTTCTTCCATGGAATAATTAGATTTATTTTACATTTATTTTTAAAGAAAATGCAAAGCCAGGGAATACTACGGAATGACAGAAGATATGACTTACCATTGTAGGCCTCAGTTTCTCTATCTATAAAATGGTGAGCTGGTTAAGGTGATCACTCATTCTGTAATATTAAAATGGCTATCAAGATCCGTATTTCCATTTGGCAAATTTAACGTCCACAACCTTATACTTTTAAGAGGAAGTTTTGGGGTAAAGTAACTCCCTATTCAAGAATTTGTTAGGGTTATACAAATTCAACTGTATATTTATTACTTGAAAATTAGAGCTCATTTTATCTTGGAAATATAGTGACAGCAGTATAGTTTGTCACAGAGTAGTTTGATGCTACAAAGAAATAACAGTTACTTTATACAATAAAACAAATACTGTGTTATCTACAGCAATAATTCTATGGTATCCAACTGCTCATTTCAATAATTTGTACATAAGAAAATGTATTTGTGTTTACTATGGGTGTCAGAAAATCCTCTCTTATTACTTAGACTCTGAAGTCCCTCTATCCTTCCTCAAGTTCCAAGACACTAGTTGTAATTCCACTAATGGAATTCAGACAGAAGGTTCAGTTCCCAGCACAAGAAGTAGGGCATAGAGGATCTAGTAGGAAATGCAGGTAAAGAAAGTTTGGGCCCAGGAGGGAAGACACTGAGGGACACCAGAATTCCTGCCATGTTTCAAAACAGGTGTTCTTCTCAAGAAAAGGAAAAACAATGGCACCAGAAGTTTCTTCTGAGCTCCCGGAAGCAATATTAACTATTGTGCTCTATGGTTCTTTCTAAGATAGATGATAGAGATAGAGATATATCAGTCATTCAGACACACACACACACCCTGGAAGAAAAGACAAAGATGATTAAATGCCAGGAATAGAACTTTATCCAAAAAGGAGTATGATGGGAATCTGTCTTGCAGGGTGAAGAAGAGAGTAATGTGAAAGGAGTTAGAAAGCACTGGCTCTTGTAGGGTTCATGTAAGTCTTTCTTCTATCTCCCTATCACCAGCAATGCTGCTATCTAAGCCTATATTCTAGACTGTGAAGAGAATCGATGGACAAACAAGGGCCTAGCCATGACGGTGCATGTGAATAAGAAATGAGCAGATGGGAATTCAAAACAACGGTAAGAAGGAGTCAGGCCAAACTTCAGTGACCACCTCACACTGCAAACCGGAGTAAACTGTTTGGTTTTAAAAGGCTTGAGAGAGACACCCTGGCATTTTAGTGCTCTCAAAACCCAACCGAAATACATTTAGCAGGCCACTATCGTCCATACATAGAAAACCACCATTCTATCTTGAGTCATTTACTTCACTGGAAAATCCTATGTCTCATTTATCATATTCATATCTATCTAATAAACCTCACAGTAAATACAGAGAGGCCTTTGGAGATGGGACAAAGTCAGAGAAATAACTCTTCAGGCTTTGCAAACACTGCGAGGGTCCATTATTTATAGCATGACTTGCTTTTAAAATAGTTGGACAGAGTTACAAATGTATGGCATTTGTGACCAACCAGGACTGAGAAGCAAGGCAACCTGGCTCAGAGAGAATCAAGAAACCCAGAAAGCCCTGTGGGCCGTAAAGCCATCCAGCACTTGGCTAATCGTGCAACAATCTGTTGAGTCGAGGATAAACGAAGGATACAAATTAGATTTCCCCTGAAAGCCACAAGATTAAACATTAAGGGGCAAGTTCTTGGCAAAATGTATGTGTGTATTTTCCAAAACCAAGTTTTTAAAAAAGTCCACAAAATCTGTTGAATATATTGGTCAGTTTTCTCATACATAAATATTCATTTAACTTACAGGAACATGATTTTCATGTAAATCAAAAAAGAGATAATATCGAGAACTCCAAGGATTTCAACAATTGGAAGGCTTTAAAATGATGTTTAGAGAGAAATAATATCATCTAGTATCACTCTGTAAGTTTTAGCATAGCGTCCACCCAGCTACACAGTATTAAGAATACAGAAACTATGGGGAGTTTTCAAAATGTGTCCTAAGTGTGAGTGGAGAGATATTCAGGTTTCAATTGCAACATCCCCTCATCTGCATGTTAAGAATTGATATTGGCTAAATACGAACTCTGTTTTCTTGGCTACTTAAAGATATTTGCCTGGCTTCCATCTTCCAATCAATGGAGATAAAGTGGGTCCAGGTGGATCAAGGACAGTCAGGGTAATTCCTTGTGGTCTTCGAAATATAGAAGAAAAAAAAAATCCCCGCTGTTCAAAGGGAAGAGATCTTACCTGCCTCTTCTCCCAAATGTTTTATATCAAATTAAAAATAAAGGACTTATACTTCAGGGCACCCTATTCCACATTCTTGCCTAGCATACAGAAATGAAATGTTAGAGGGCTCATCCTATACCATTTCTTGAAGGTTGTGGGGGGAAAACGTATCCTTGAAAGAGAATAATTTCAAAAAGTTTCTGTGAGGTGTGTGAATGCAGACTATCCAGAAAAACTCTATGAGCTGTCATTGTCCCTTTCCATTCAGCCATTTGTTAACACAGCAAATAAGTTCTGAGTACATACTCCAACCCTAGATGGCCAATTACCTCTCTGCTCTCTTTGAGGTGTACCCTCCCTCTTTTGCTCTACACTTATTTTTTTTTAATTTTTTTTAATTTAAATTTTATTGAGTTTATTGGTACATTTTAGGGATACAGTACAGTTACATTCATTGTTGGGATCATGTACCTTTACATGGCAAGTCTTGATTCTCATTTTTTCTACACTTATTTTTTAATCCCAGTGCAAGGAGGTAAATAAACATGGGTAGCCCTGAACCTGGTAAAGGGAACCCTGAACATCACTCTTAGTATTCATTATACGTAGTTAATTTCATTGGAACAAGAGGAAGAAGCAGAGTGTGCATTTCCATATTTTCTATAGTCTCTTAGAGTAGAGCTCTTCCAGTGTTTTACTAGGTTACATAAAGGTGTGAGGATGAATGTGAGGTAATTTAGGTACTTAAGTGTCATGAATTATATAGATATTTTCATAAACCATAAAAACACATCTTTCCTATGACTTCATATTAATCCTGTATCTGGAACTAATATTTATCAAGTGACTGCTATGGGACAAGGAGGTACTGTTACTTTCTTCATGTTTTACACATGGAAATCAAGTGACAGAAAGTTCAGGTAGCTCGTCTAAGATTATAAAACTAACCTTGGGTTTCAACGGAGAGTTGAAACCATATTTGTTTGCTCATTAGACATCTACATAAAATATGCATTTTTTCTTTAATCAAGAGATTATAACCAATGAGCAATAGCAGAAAGGGGAATTGGAGATCTCTGGAATTCACTTACAGAGATCTTATACAAAGTGATGAACTGCAAGGAAATTAACCGACTTGTGCTGAATCTTAGAATTGTATTAAACATTTCTCTAGTTACCACATTTAACCAAAGAAAAGTTTTGTTGTGCTGTATACATAGGCGAGGACAGGAAAATCCTTACGGTCATTTGATTTGAGAAATGATGTTTTTTAGACTGTAATAGGAAGCTTTTGTTCCATATTTAAGAAGGCACTAACTTCTTCAGTCATCCTGTTCATTGTGTCACCTTAGCAAGTCTTTGTCTGAGTTCTGTAGCTTCCTTCCTTAAAGTGATATTTAAACAATCTAGTCAATTGCCCTATTTTATCTAATAAAACAGTACATGGAGGTGGATTTCTGGGAGAAGGTGGTTGTAGACCAATATTTTACAGTATATTAACAATAATTTGCTAATGGCATAAAAGATTTGCAATAGATTGCTTTCACTGAACAGCAAAATAAATATTAAAATTCTTATCTGAAAAATGCAAAATGAAAATTCTCCTTCTAGTAGTTTGAGTATAAGATATACCCTGCAAGAGAGAGGTAACGCATATAAATTAGTTCCAAATTTCATGATGCTTACTTTTTCAATTGTTTTGTCCATTGTAATTTTGCTATGAAAATCCCAGTTTGGTACAATTTTCTATTTTACCTAGACCAGGAATTTATTTGCCAAATGCCCTCTAAGACAAATGCTTCTTCTCACTGAGATATTCTGGAAAGACTTTCATTTCCCTGTATCAGATCACAAAAGCTGATAGTATCAGCATAATTTGTTGCCTGGCTATGGGGACAGAAATATCATGACAGGCTCTGACTTCAACCAGTGACCATTATGTGGAACGTTTGAGCAAAAACTCTGCCATTCCTGACCGGTAGTTTCAAACTTTGGTGCAGGAAATATATTGGAAGAGATCTGAGTGAAAGAGTCATTGACATGATGCAAAACTGTGCAAGGCATAGACTAAGGCAGATTATTTTGAAAGGCAAGCAAGATTAGGATAATGACAATATTTCAAGAAGAGTCACATTCAAGACGTGCTTCCCGAAGTAGAAATCAGCCTATGGGAACCAGAAGGCAGCACTGCCAAATTTGGGGACTTTTTCAGTGTAAAGCGAGCCCAAAACAAAGGGTGGGTTGGTGTGGGGCAGCGTCCCAGATGGGAACAATTGTTTCCTCATCTGAGAGTCTCTCCCACAGCTCAAAAACAATTGAGACAAATATATTCAAAGGTCAAAGGAACAGACAATGCTGGGAACGCTGAAGAACCTAGTGGTGAGGCCTGGGCTTCCGTCATCTCAGACAGAATGGACAAAATAACTCAAAACAATCTGATGACAATAATTTTGCAGCGTTCTGAGCAGTTTCTGTGGTTTACACTAAGTTCCTCCTCTACTGTAGTCTGTGCCGCAAATCTACCACAGATTTGGCTAAGCAGATGATTTTCTTAAAAAGAATTATCTATAGTGGTTTTGCCATATTCCGGGTGATACTGTAGTGGGAAGTCGTAGTGGAAATACTAGCCCATGACCTGTTATTCCTAACCTCAGTGCAATACCTGCTGCCACATGAAGAAAATTATTTCAAGCCACTCATCCTCTGGGGGTATGTCACAATCAAGGAATAAAGTGGAACTGAAAAAGTAGGAGAGGACAGATTACCAACCTAAAATTTATGTGGAAAGCAGTTTTTGATAAGGCTTTTAAAAAGAGGGTGGTGTTTTTATAAGACTGCAGTAGACTTTTTCAAGAAAGTAGTGCATTAAAAATAAAAACAGGATAAAAATAGAAAAGAAATTTATGAAGGAAATTCAGAGATGTGATTATAGCATCACACTAATGACATTACAATTAACCTCAAAGGCATTTCCATGCAAACTTCCCTTTCCAACATAAGTCACTCCAGCCAAGGAATAATCCTGTCAGGCTGAAATACTGCATACTTGGTGTGAGTCTAAAAGTGTTTCGGCTTTCTTCATTTTGTTTTTATTGCCAAGTTGGACAGCATTAGACAGAGCTGTTCTGGAGCTAGAAGGATACAATAGTCTGCAGTTTTAAAGTTTAAGGTTTTTTTATACTCTACCTCAAACACACCTTTTAAACTCCAAACTGGGCCACTCTTGGAGCTCACACTGTGCACTGACACTCTGGTTCGCCGAGTGTGACAACAACGAACACAGTGAAGATGTTACTTAATTAAAAAAAAACAACAAGAGTATTTGGTAAAATAAGTGCCTACTATATAGACCAAGCTTCACACTCACGTGTGTGAGTGTTAACTGCATCGTTGTGAAAAAACTGGTTCTGGCTTTCTACTCAATGGTCCATTTACTTATAATAAAATGTTTTTGTCCATAAAATGCTTCTCTGCTGGGAAAGAAAATGCCAATTTCACCAATTCCTTATACAGGAGCTAAAGAGAGTTATTAGGTCTGCTGAGATTGAAAGTTTTGCTAGAAGGTTCCATCAGGTCTGTGAAATGATTGGTGGCCATCCAAATAGGCAAGTGGACACCAAAGAAATCACAATCGCATCTTAACAAAAATTTCTACAACCACAGGCTTCTGAGGTCCAAAAACTATGTTCTTCAGCCAGCTATGAAACCTGCCCCTTGACCTTCCAAATGTCCAGTGATTTGCAAGTCTTGGTACCAGTTCTACAAAAAAGCTAAGGAAAGTATGCTATCTCAGTTAGGTGACGGTCAATGACTATTTTTCTGTCCAACTGGAGAGTTAGGTAAGGGTCATCAGAAGGGAAAGTGCCCACTAGGACAACTGTAGCCTGGGGTGTGGATGTGGATTCAATTTATACTATTTTAAATGGCCTTGCATCACTTCCTGTAGGTCACTATTAAAAGAAAGGTTTAAAATGTGGTTTAGGGTAGGTGGTTACTCTGATTATGCTCCGGAGAAGCATCCATGAGTGTGAGATTCTCCATACCTCAGGAGCCTCTACTGCAAAGCAGTATTACACATGGAGTCTTACTGATATCAGAGACTGTTATTTTTGAATCATTTGTACAGGTTCACTATTCCTTCATCTGTGAATGATTTTCAAATCTAATATAATAAAAACATCCTTGGGACATGCAGTTGATTAAATACAATAAAACTTAAGCAAAGAAAATTCAAAATAAAAGATTAAAAGTGTCAAAGATTCCAACTTATTTATATTTTTCACTTATCTTCTTCTACTCCAAGCACTCCCTATCAAGGAAGAATTACTTTAAGGGGTTATTTACAGGATATCCTTGAATACACAAATGCTGTCTCTGTATTTACCTCTATTTTTACAGACCATTTCTCTCATCTCTTGAGGTATCTACCTCTTCTCAAAGCCACTCACTCACACACTTACCTCATTTCCTTCCTAACCATACATTTTGTGAGGATTAAACCTATCATCTTGGCCTTTCCTTGAATTTGATCTTTGGGTGCCAAATAGAAAAATGTTCTCTCTTATAAGTTCTATGAGTCGAATGTGCCATTTATTTTTTTATCTTGATGTATATGGACTAGGAAGCAATGGTGCCTCCTCGATGGTATGATGATATAGAAATTTTAATTTAGACAGCTGGTCATTAGCTTTTCTCTGGGACACCAAGTCAAAAACAGGCTCTTTTTTCTGATGAACATTATAAGTAGATCAGTCTTACTAAAGAAAGTTTGGGCGGTATCAATTTATTACTACTTAATTTCTCAATTTTATTACTGCTTCATTCAAAAAAGTTTAATGAGCATGTACTAAGAATCAGACAAAGGGAGGGCAGGGACAAGGGGAAAAAATGAGAACCAAGACCTGTCATGTAAAGGTACAAGATCCCAGTAATGAATGTAACTGTACTGCATACCTAGAATGTACCAATAAACTCAATGAGAAAAAAAATAAAAAAGAATCAGACACTGGGCTTGCTTTGGCAGCACACATACTAAAATTGGAACGATATAGAGAAGATTAGTATGGCCCTTGTGCAAGGATGACATGCAAATTCATGAAGCGTTCCATATTAAAAAAAAAAAAAGAATCAGACACTAAATTTAAGGTTTCTCTAACTCACACATTAAGCTTTTTGTTTCTGTTGAAGAAAGGAAAAAAAAAGCTTCTACCTTTTATAACATAGTCTATTTTTTCCCTATGTCTACTTCAATTTGAATTTGTACTTAGGCATTTTGAAGACCAATTATTGGCTTATCTTCACAATAGAAAAGAGTTGTGGCCACACAAAGATGTATATTTTTCTCCTCACGCATAGGATCATCCATTATTTCTCCACAATGGGCATGAATTTTTAATAATAAATAATAACAAATAATATAATACTGGATATATACATTTCACTTTTATTAAATCACCATTCATAGACATCTTATCATTCATTCATTCATTCATTTATTTATTTATTTTTGGTACCAGGGATTGAACTCGGGTCCTTGTGCTTGCAAGGCAGATGGTGGAACCACTGAGCTAAATCTCTGGTCTCATAGGCATTTGAAAATGGCCTCTCTTTTCTAATCCCTCATTTTATCTTAAGAAGTATGTTCTCCACAAAACATTCCTAAAATATTCATGATGGAAATGAAGCATCTTATAGTCATGGATGTCATTACATCTATAGTCTTGATGTTTCATAATTGTCTTATCCTATTTTTTCTTTTGCTGCTTGTATTGTTCCCAATTGAAAACTTCTCAAAAGAAACACAGCAAGTGCACATGTATGTGTGGGTTTTTTTTCATTTAGTTATTTACTTTTTCATTCATCAAGGAAACATTTCTTCAGTACGTGCACCCAATATCAGGCTATTGAGTGAGAATGGTAATAAACCAGACTCACAAGTTCCTTGTCTTTCAGGAGCTTATGTTTTAGGAGAACATAAAAAAGAAGAAGGGCATGATGTAGCAAGTAGATATATAAATAAAGTAATAAGGCATGTAGGACCTAAAAGAAATAAGCAAGGTGATGAAATTAGAAAAAAAAATCCAAAATGTAGGCAGTGTAGGAAGAGAAGTCCACACCAAGGAAGTGATATTTAACCCAACACATAAAAGACTGAACCGTCCACACTAAAAGCCAGGGCGGGGGGAGCACTGCATAAATGGAAATCTTTGAGGAGCAGAAAAAAGAGCCAATGGCCAAGGTCCTGAGCTGAGTAGAGAGAGGTCAGGAAGTAGAAGACTGATCATGTATGGCCCCATGACCAAGAAGACGCTTGGATTTTATTTCTTAGGGCAACTCCTCAATAATGTTTTAGTTGTGTGCTGAATAAAGTAATATGCAAGTATATCTATATAACTTGTACGTTTATTCCACTTTGAATAATCCCTAAGTTCAGCAACAGAGATCTTTTACCTTCTAAGCTGTTAGTCCTGAGTTTTCTACACCAAATATTTGAAAATGGAGGGTGTCACTTTGAAGCTCTTTTTGCACAAGTTGTGAGCAGCTCCCTTCCATTGTGCATGGACCCCTTGCTCCCATCCAAATGTAAATACTTCAAAATGCCTGGCAAGCCCAGCTAGAGCCCCTGTGAGATTTGCCAGCCTTTTTTCTTTTCTGATCACATGAGAAGAAATCAAGTCCCAGAGTTGTGTAAATTTCTTGTTTTTTGCTTAAGTTCACCTTTTTGAGTTATTCCAAATGCTGGTGGGCTTTCTAAGACCATGCCTAAAAATTGCCTCTCTTTTTTTGGCCATTGAAATAACAACTTGGACACAAGAATCATGTCTTTTGAAATTTTCCAGCTCCACTACTGTAAGCTATTATTTGCTGTTCTTCCAAGCATGATATAAGCAAACCACAACAAAAGCTTTTGTTAGGAGTCAATTTAATAGCTGAAAGGTTGGTATTAAAAAAAAATGGGAGAGGGAGGAAGCATCAAAGAACTATGTATTGCAACTGGCATTGGAATCGCAGTGTGCTGAGGATTTGGAGAGTAACATCAGACACATCAATACAGAGTAATAAGTTTACAAGGGACAAGGACCTGCAGAGGATGTGTAAGGGACCATTGGCCTCATTTTCCATGGGAGTCATTTGAAAAACATGTACGTGGGTACATGCATATGTACGCATGTTTTGAAGAGGCAACATCATTTTCAACTACACTTCTGATACACTTTGAAAATGAGAATTTTTTCAAAGTAAAATTCTTAAAAAGGCTTTTTTTTTAACCACACTATTCAAAGTTTCTATAAATATTTGATTCAGGCCCCAAGCACTGCATGTCGCCAGATTTTCTCAACTTAAACTCTAGTGTGTCCTTGTGCCAAGCTGATTTTAACAACTTCTACCTTTCTAAGCAGCCCTTTCATGTAGATTTACTCGAAAATGGCATCTCAGCCTCTTGTCACCTCATGTTCTCTTCCAGACCATTCACCCAGGTCAGTTTCCTGGCAGGTCTTCAACAAGCAGTTGGGGGTTCTTCCTAGACTGAGCTTGGAGTAATTATGCTCTGTAATTGTGGAGTCAGGGCCTGTCTCCCAGTCAAGATTAGAAATGCCAAGTCATTTCCTGTTTTCAAATCCAAAGGAAAGATACTGACGTCTGATACTGGTTTTCCTAGTTTCAATTATTGTGGGGCACCCTGGAGCTGTCTTTGAAGGACTGTCTTCAGAATGCCCAAGTCCCAAACATGGGACTCAATTGTGGGCCAACAGCAGAGAATACAGAAAATGATTGAGGCTATCTCGTCTGCTAACTCAGGTTGTTTCACTGAAAGTACAGCAATCTGGGTCATAAGGTATGGGGGAACTCATCTGGGGATGGACTACCTATGGAATTCTTTGCAGAAATAGGCTGGTATCTATACAAAAGGGAGTGAAAGGCATTTGGTACATGTTAAAGAGTAAAAGCACCATCTTTTTAATTGTACAGATCCTTGTATTTTACAGCACATTAAACTTTAAAAGGAAAGGTAGCAAAATTGAGCATCTGTTTTTTTCTCATATAAATTCAACTGCTAATAAAGACTAAGCAGAGTTTCCTCAGACCCCATTGTGGGCAGATAAGCAGTTCCATGCGCACAGAACTAATTGCAGCGCTCTCTAAGCCTCACTGGACTGTCTCTTTTATTTCTCTGCCAATGAAACCAGCTTTTAGCAATTGGATTTTGGGAAAGACAGTATTCCAAAAAAGAATTATAGCCAAAATAAATAGGGTTAAGATGGAGAATACTAAAATTATTCTTATTTATGCCATACTACAGTGCCTTCCCTTGTAGAGTACTTTGCACCTAAACTGGTCACAGTAATAAGATTTTTCGTACTGGAAATGAACCTGTGCTTGTCTTCCAATTTCCTGAATTTGGAAAAATAAAATATGTGTTGCTGATAATCAGATTTTCAAATGTATTTCCTTTTCACATCCACTTATTTCCCTTAAAAATTGACACAAAATCTATAACAGAGTAGATAAGCTTACAAACCTACCTGTTACATTTTACAGTGACAGTTGTGTAACTTAAATAAAAAATGAAATGTAAATGTGTCACCTCAGGTCTACTTTCTATAGAAATGTGTTTAGGGTATAATTTTCTTTAGGACAAGGGGAAACAATGAGAACCAAGAGCTGTCATGTAAAGGTAAAAGATCCCATTAATGAATGTAACTGTACTGTACACCTAAAATGTACCAATAAACTCAATGAGGAAAAAAAAAAGAAGAACTACACAGGACATAATCTAGAGGTAGACACACAAGCCCTAACATGGAACCATAGAGCAAGGTCTAGAAAGGTGTTTTGTGTTTCTTTTTCCTTCCCTGGAAAGGCACATTGTATCATTCAAATCATGACCATTGAGAAAGATATCTAGAGCCATTTGGCCTCTTTTTTTTGTGGCTTCCTCAATGGGGAAACAGCAGTATTTTAGATTCCATCAATACTCTTCAGTGCCTTTACATCAACTAAATGATTGATCTGTCAGTTTAGTCAATTTAGATATATTTAGTCAATTATGTCATAAAGGAAATCATGGGACATAAGAGAGACATATACAAATATGTTAGAAGCGGAGAAAGGAAGAAAAGGAAAAAGAAAGAAAAAACACAAGAAAAAAAGACAGAAAGGAGAAAGAACAAATGAAGAAAACTTTGGACTACAAATTCTAAGATAATCTAGTAAATGTATTAAAATATCTTTAATTATTTGAGATTACTGGGCTGATATGTTTGTGAGTCATTTATTTGTTATTGTGTAAGTTAAAACGGTAGCCCAGTTTCCACTTCTCTTTTGTCATTGGCTCTTACCCCTTGCTGTATTTTACATGTCAACCTGCTCACCATATGTGTGCATACTTACACTTTCTTTGCCACTAATTGCTTCTTTTTTTTGACAATACCATCTATATGAGCATAGTATATGGCCATTTTTATCACTCTAAGCCTATTAATGCCCAGACTTATGGTTCCCAGAGGAATTAAAATTAACCAGCTCTCTAAATATTGTTCATGAGTTGGAAAACTCCTGTATTTTAGAATCTCACTTCAGTTGTTTTTAATTGGTTTGCAATATTTCATCCTTCAGGGCTTGCCCTTAGCTATTCAAAGTATATGTTTAAAGAAATTTATGAGAAAGATATGAAAGGCAAAACTTTGGAAAAATAAACATTTCTCTTAGACAATGATACTACTTATTCTACAACTTAAGCCCAGTTTTATAGTGTGGTAGTCTAAACTCCTACATTCCACTGACTTTTATTATAATCAAAGAGATTTTTACCTGTAAATAAGCCTTCTAATTCAGTAGGCCCTATCAGCAGAAAGCATAGGGCTGTATGTGAAAGGAAATTTTTTCTGGGTAAGTTCCTCTTTTAGAACTGGAGATCCCTAACACACTAATTCATTTTTTGAGTTTTTCACACAATATTGCTGTTTATTTATAGAATATGAATAGAAACTTCCCTTAAATGCTTAGCATTTGAAGGATGGTCATTTTGTACAACTCGTAAAACAAATCACTGACAAAAGACCCCTAAACCCCAAAGAACCATTTATTGTTAATGACAAATGTGCACACACAAACACACACACACACACACACACACACCTCCTAAGTATAAGTATATTAAATGTGTTTACTATTCCTCACAAAATAAAAACTTAATGAAATAAATAATGAAATAAACATTTTGAAGAATAAATATAAAAGAATTTTAAATAGTATTTATTAATTAATCTTCAAAAATAATGTCATAGATTCTATTGGTAATAACAACATGTCTAAATCATAATTATAGACTATCATGTTTCTGTTACCAGGACAAAGGAAAAATTTTTTTATAGAAAGAATAGAATATCTAATTAATATAATAGTAATAATATGTGTCATATTCATATAAAGCAGAGATCACTTACGTGTTCATTCTCCTAAGTCCCGCAAATGGCAAGTAATTACTATTTCTCACAGATCCTAGAATCAATCTATTTTGCTTAAAAGAACACTATCAAAATATTTTTAACTCATATGTAAATGTGGGAATGATCCCCTAATCATGATATGTCAAGACACTCTTTCTCACAAGCAAACTCTTTTATTAGTGTTGCAATAGACATATCCAAAAGATTACCTGACTTTCAAATTCGGTTTGTTAAATAAGTAAGTGAAAAGATGAATGATCAACTAGAGAAATGCAAGCACATAGGGGCATCAATCTGAATTAAGTAAGAGAAGATTCATTCTCAGACTGATTTCAAGTAAACTTTTAAGCATCTCACATGATTGTCACCTGTATATTTACTGCATCTAAAAAAAGAAAGTTTATTTAAATGTCCCAAATTTAGGTGATATCACACACACACACACACACACACACACACACACACACGATAGATATAGCAAAAAGGTAACCCTAACTGATGATAAGCAATAAATGATATTTTTACTTTATGCAATGAATGCTTTTTTGTGAATAAGTAACACATAGCAAAATGGTACATTATTATTAATCATGAACTCCAAGGTTAAGAACTTTTAACTTTCTGTGCATGAATACCAAGACACTTTACTGTGCTCAGATGTTCAATGAACATACCATTTGCTTTCATCTACAGAGTCTGTCACTTGACTTTTGACCTTTCATCTGGAACTGTCCTGTCATTTCTTTGGTTTCACAAATTTTAGCTTCTTACTTGACCTCTCAACTGTGACCTTTCACTTGACCTGTGATCTCATAAATTCTGAAATTTCATACATGTAATTGAGGAACAAATAAACAAAACATCTGGATGAAGCTCTTCCTGAATTAAGTCTGAGTAGATGGAGCAGAATTTAATGCTTTAAGACATCAGTAAGTAATGTAATATCTATGGTGTAAATGGTAGAAAGAAAAATTTTAGAATTGATTGTGATACATCAAAGTATAAGACTCAAGATTTTCCCAAAACTTTATCAGGTCTGATCACAATAAAGGTACACTAAGTCTAGTTAAAGACAGAATAGACTTAAATCAAGTAATACTGAAGTGCATTACTATCTTATCAAACATGAGAGTCAAATCTTTTGCTAGTGGATTTGATCCAGATAAAGATTTCTATGGCTCACTGTAATATGAAGTGTACAATTGGGTGTTTTAAGTGCTATCTGATCACACTAAATCCCTCACTCTCCGTAATAGTTTTATTTTCTTCTTGGCACTTGTTAAAAATTAATTTTATTGGTATATTTAAGGTATACAATATAATGACAATCATTGTTGGAAATTTGCACTTTTACATAATCAATCTTGGATCTTATTTTTTCCCCATCTCCCTACCCTACCTTCAACCCCTCCCTCCCTATGTACAAAGGCTTTGTTCCCATTTTTTTCATTTTCTCATATTAATTCCATTCCCTTCTTTCTTTCCCCTGCCCCACCCATTTCCCCTTCCCCTTTGTCCCTGGTCTTCCTAGTGCACATTATCTATTATACCTTTTAGTCCTTATTTTCACTTTCAGTTTCTCACACCAGAGAAACTATTCGGTATTTATACATGTGTCCTATTCATTTCACTTAAGCGTATTGCCTCAATGTTCCTCCATTTAGCTAAAAATGTCTCTTATTTTGTGTGTGTGTGTGCATTTTGTTGTTTTTGTTTTATTTTGTTTTTTGGTACCAGAGATCAAACTTGGGACCTCGCACTTGCAAGGTAGGCAGCAGAACCACTGAGCTAAATCCCCAGACCCTAATTTCTTGTTTTTCTATGGCTGAGTAGTATTCCATTTAATTAAACACACACACACACACACACACACACACACACACACACACACACACACATTTTCTTTATCCAATCTCCAGTTGATGGGCAATTGGGCTGCTTCCAAGTTTTAGCTATTACAAATTGTTCTGCTATGAATATGGCTGCACATATATCACTGTGGTATGATTCTTTTAATTCTTTGGGGAAGATACCCAGCAGGGAAATAGCTTTGCCAAATGGGACTTCTAATCCCAGTCTTTATGGATGCACTATCTGTCTCTCCCCACTGGAATTCAAGTGTCATGAGGACAACGAATATATCACTGTTGTAACTGTTAAGGACTCATCACCAAAAAGAACATCCACCTGGCACCTACTGGCTAAATGAAAATATTTGTGGAATGAGCAAGAGAATGTGTACTAAAAACAAAAATACTCTCCCCACGCCATCATTGCACGTACTGGAATACCAAAGCAAAAGTCTAAAGTAAATGTACTGGCTCATATGAAAATTGTAAGTAGAGTTTACCATAGTTTTTAAAGTTCCATGCTCCTTAAAACTTATCTTGAACTTTTCCATATTGCCACTTAGCTCCATTTTTCTTACTCTTTACTATGAAGATATCATTTCCTAACAAGAATTAAGACTTCTTCAAAATTCTATCAAATTAATAAATGTTGATAATAATCATCAAATGCCAGAGTCAGTATTATCTTGACATTTAGGTCAAATGTTTTGCTAGTTAAAGTACTCAAGTTTTTTTTTAATCATTAAATGTCTAGATTCATATATCAGGAAACCATTTTAGATTCATAGGGATATGAAAAAAAATTTTCCAGAAGTTGAGAAAACATGTTTTGTTACCTGAAATGACCACAGCAAGTTTACACTTAAGCAAACCCTAACTGAAAGTGCCACATCCTTCAGATTAATGTAAGAAAAACTCAAGCAGAACCATAAACTAAACAAATAAGCAAAACCATATATAAAATGGTTACTAAATAAAAAAAAAATTGAAGATATTCTTCCAAAGTTAGCAAAACCATCTCCTAAATTCTGTTATAAAAGTTTACAAAAGGGATAAAGCTGACCCAGTAAAATAAATCTGATTAGAAAGTCAATCCTCTCTCAAATGAAAAGCTATAGAATTAAAAAAAGAAATTCAGGGTTTTTTGGTTTTTTTGTTTTTGATACCAGGGATCAAACTCTGGACATTGCGCTTTCAAGGCAGGTAGCAGCAACAAAAAAGAAATTCTTATTTGAATAAAAGATCTATAGATTTCAGATGAGTTTCAGTTGGAATATTAAAAATTAGTGCGTTTCCACTTTCAAAATGAAGGTAGAACATCCAAGGATGTTTGTACCCACCAGTTCAGTCATTTAATAAAAGATTAGAAATGAACATGTGCTAAAACAATATGGCTCCATAAAATCTTAATACCAATAAATACCAAGAATATTTGTACTTAATTAAATCTTGCTTGAATATATTCCATTTCACCATAATAGATATGTAACAAGAATCTATAATAATAGATTAGTACTATGACTTTTTAAAATACAGAGTAATTTTTGCCTCTTATAGGTTCCAAAATACTCAAAGAAGTGTTATGTGTGAATTGCTGTAGAAGTGAAATTTAAACCAATCATGAAACCAGCATTTACTAACTTCCTCAAGCTATGTTGAGTAAATGGTTCAAAGTCTGCCTAAAGTTTGAGGTTCTTTTCTTGTTTAATCCAAAGCAGTTCATTTTTCCTTAAAGGTAATCAAAATAGTCAGACATGGTACAAATCATTTTGTTGGAGGAGAATTATGTCTGTGGTTTATTTAAATAATATAAAACCAATAAGGGGAACTTTAAAGAATATTACAATGTTTGAAATATATAGAGAAATAAAAATGGCAACACAAAAATACAAAAGAAAATTAAGTACAGGAATTATTTTGTAGATACCACTGATATATTGGGCATACTAACAATATAACATATAAAGAATAAAGAAAAACTAATAACTTTCAAAAATAAATAGTTTGAAAAGTTCACATCGAAGGAAAGGTATTAACTATTTAGGACTACATATTCAAATATATTGTAATCGAGAGTCTAATAAGAAGTTGTGGAATTTTAAACAATATGGTAACTTAAAGAGATGTTCCATTTTTTTGATGTCCTAACACATAAATTAGCAGTCACTATTTCTGAATCACATTCTACATTAATATATTAATGTAATCCAAAAACTTGTATTTTGTTCCAAAATAAGTAAAGAAAAGAAGGACCAGTTACATTTTAAAAATTACAAGGAAATTAGTAACAGAAACTGCTGTGGATACTGTAAAAAGCAATATGGAAATTTTGAGGAGAAACAAGGCAGAGTACTTAAATCCATTGTGTTGATATAACAAAGCCCAGACTTCAAAATAAAAGCAAGGTTTTCTGGCTTTACTTATGCTTTAGGTAGAAGCTTTTTACTACAAGAATTCAACTGCTGAAGTTCATTTCCTGTCTTTAATTCTAAACGAGCAATTTGCTGATAATTTCCTGTCTACATTTTCATAAAGTAGAAAGAACATGACTGGTTAAGCTTAATGTTTCAATAACCAAATAAACCTCAGCAAGCATGGTTTAGGAAATTAGACAACTATCTAGAAACTAGTTTTATGATTATAGAATGTTTAAATACTGTTTATCTCCCCTAAATGTTTGAAAATATTCCGCAGATCTTTGTGATTACTTCCTTGACCCTCAAACAAATAGAGCACCATTTCTTTGCCTCAGTGGACCCCGAGCAATTAAAGTCAAAGGGTATGAATCCTCTGAACTGTGAGCTAGTGCAACATAGAGAAGAAGAAATGACCTCCAGCTCAGTTTCAGCCCACATCCCCACCCCCACCCCGCATCTTTTTGCCTAAATTAGAAATTTGCTTAAGTTGAACTTTATGCCTTTGAATTCATGATTATCAGCATTTGGGGTTGAAGTTAAAGTAGGGCATCACTAAAGGCACCCATCTGAAATCTAAATTAAGTTGTCAATTACAGATGAAAAATGGCTTGTTATTATTGCCTTCAAATGAGGCACCCTCCTCCTGTTGAGATCGCAAACATCTTCCATCCGAAATCCATTATAGTACGTGCAGAAGTGGAGCTTAGAAAGTGTATACTGTTTCCAAGGCTGAGAAGAGAGCATGATCCATAAAACCATGAAATGTGGGGACAAGCGAAAAAAAACTCCGACAAATGCCAATTTGTACCACTACCCTCCTCCAGATGCCAGACAGAGGCAGAAGAGGAGTCGAATAGTAATTACACAGGGAGATTTTATTAGACAGATTTAAGGGGAACAGATGAGCCCAAATCCCCTTTTTTATTATCTACTGTACACTTAGCTAATGCTTTCTCCTGTGAGAAAGGCTTAAACGGTAAGCACAAATAGCACAATGAAACTGTAATACTCTTCCCGTGTGGACCTGGATTATTTCAGCCACCAGCAATGTGAGTAGCTGCAGGTGTTGCACTAAATAAAGTAATATAAAGTGTCTAAATTGCAACAGTGGAAGTACTGTTTCAAGACCCTTGTCTGCTTTTTATTAATAGTCAGATTCCTTCCTATCAGCAGCCACAACTACCTTTACCCTCTTATTCAGCAACAATATTTTGATAGGCAAAGATCTATTAAAAATCACTGTTGATATTTTGTGACCATAGTCATTTTGGAGTTGAATAAGCATTCAATCTTCTCACAGAAGGGGAGAACGTAAACTTGTGATTCAGGAAAAGAGGAAACCAGAGGTTACAAAGGTGGAGAGGCCAAGTAGAATGAAACAGACCCCCTCCATCAAGTAAAAAACTTGGCAGCATAACTAGAAACAGACCAACCCTAAATCTTAGGGTTCATGAGCTCTTAGTAACATAATTAACTGAAATAAAACTAATATTCCCGTGTTAAGTTTCACCTTAACATACATCAGCAGTTACAAGTAACAACACCAAATATAAAGAATTTGAATCAGAAAGTACCTATTTTATTTATGGAATGTACCTCAAGGTAAGAGGAAACATTCCTTAACACATTAGTGAAATTTCTAAGATGGAGAGAACTTCTCTACACAAAGAGAACTGTCAAGTTTACCTTACTCTTTCTATTAAAAAGCACTACTTCGGGGGAAGGTGTGTGGGTCACTTATTTGAAATTTCCTACAAAAATAGAAAGCTCTAGATTCTGAAGCATTTGTTCTTAAGAAATGAGCCACTAATACTCAAGAAAAAAATGTTGAACAGGAAATATTTGACCAATGTTGCATCACAAGATATTAAAAGAATTTCACTCTGGCTCCTTTAGTGAATCAAGTCAGGACATTCTTGATTTAAAAAAAAATATATATATATATATACACACACACACACACACACACACACACATATATATATATACATATACATATACATATACATATACATATACATATACATATACATATACATATACACACACACATAGAGGGGGGGAGACAGCTTTAGCAAAATGAGTTCAAAAAACATTAGTGATATCAAAGTTTTTCTCAAATTTTCCGATGCACAAAATTAAGCAAAAACCTTCTCCTAAGATGAAATGTAAAAAGTATTAGTGCTGAGAGTAGATAAACAACATTAGTGATCTGTGAATAGCATTCAGGAAATTCCATTTATCTGATGAGCTGTTGGCTAACTGTGCAGTGTTTCATATGTCACCAGCTAACGAAAGCTCAGATTTCTTTTAAAGGCATTTTTAATGCCGTTTAGCGCACTGAGAGTTAGTTTATTTAGAAATGAGTGGTAGACCAAGAGAGAAGTCTTCTTTCTTTTCTTTTTAAATTGAAGTCCATTCGCACCTCAGCACAGTAAACTCCAAGAATTCCTGACTCCGAGGAGGAGTCTTGTCACAGGACTGCCTGCGGCAATCAGCCATGGTTTCTTTTTGAACAAGCTTTCTTTTAACACTTAAAACCAGGGATGATTTAACAGAAAGTGTCTCAAGTCTGTGAGCTACAGCCCCCTTAGACTCTACCCAAACAAAGCTACTAATGTGTGGTCAGTTTCTTGGCAACTCCACTCTCCGCTGATAACGCTCCTGCTTGCTATTCTCCAAGGAGCCGGCTGCTGGAAGACTGCTCCCAACCTCATCCCCTTGGTGCTCCTGATGCGGGCGATCCTCCGACTGCACGGCGCCAACCACAACATGCTACCCACCGTGAGAGAGCAGGACGCGGGCTGCTCTAGTCAGGACTTATCGTCTATCATACTGATTGACGAAACCAAGAGTGAGCAGAAAAAATAAACACGAACAGAGGCTGCAGTGTATGGGCCAGTCAGCTGGGAGTTTTAGTATTTGGCCTTGGTGATCCTACTCTCTTGGTAGGTTATCTTTTCCTTGTGCTATCATTTATCATAACTTTGAGAGCCAGGGAGAGAAACAAACCTACAATTTTCTATTGGTTGCATTCATTAGGCTGCTTCTTTCTTTCTTTCTTTCTTTCTTTCTTTCTTTCCTTCTTTCTTTCTTTCTTTCTTTCTTTCTTTCTTTCTTTCTTTCTTTCTTTCTCTTTTTTTCTTCACACTCTTTCTTCCTTTGCGCCTCATAATAATCCCATCCTTTCAAATAGTATTCCCTGAAGAATAGTGAAATTAAATCCAAATACAGTTCTTCCCCTTTTACCCCTATTCCACATAGATCATTCCAAGTAATTAACCTTTGTTATTCCCTCAAATCTAGAATGCAAACCTACATGTTAATTTACTTAAGTCAGATCCAATCATAAATCTGCTTCTACAACAGCTAGACTCAATGAAGATCCTGGATTTCATTCAGTTATTTGGATCACTAACATCTTCTTCTTAAATAATGGCGCTTGACTTTTTCAGGCATAGACCATGTTTTGTATTGGTTTTGACAGCCACTATAAAGTACTCCCCCAAGTGTCAGTAACAAAGATGATTTGTATGTGGCTTGCAGTCTTCCAGTGTTCTAATAGCTTTCTCATTCCAACCCAGAAACATAGAACACAGGGCAGCTGGTTAAAGCTGATATAAGCATTTCTTCTCTCAGCAGGCTATTCTTGCATAACCATTTATTTTGCAGAGTTTTAAAGTGCCTGAAGGATTTAATTATGTACATAGACAACCCCTATAAACTCTATTCTTGGGTTTTTATTGACTTTTGTGCCGGGCAGCTCTTAGGCATTTCAATTAAGTGTTTTTATAAGAAAAACTACAATATTGTAAAAAAAAAATTCTTTATAGCCACTTCCAAACAGGTTTTATCCCCCATCTGATTGAATAAACTGTTTAATTGACAAAGAGTACAGGTTAATTCAAAGTTTAGTTTTTCCACTTTGGAAAAATAAAGGGTTGAATGCCACACAGGTCTGTGAAAATGGACCTGCTGCTATCAGTGCAATGACACACGCAGAGGGAGGAAGACAAGATTACTTTGAAACACACTTTGAATTGTCACGAGGCTACCTGTTACTCAAGAGCTTATGTAAACTCACAAAGGTAAAAACCTGAATGCAAAATTTTACATGTTTCACTTAACAAGGGCAGAATAATAAATTACCAAATTCATTTGGAGCACCCGCATGACAGACCTAACCCTCAAAAGTCTCCAGGAGACCCCAAAGCCGCCTTTGTCTGCCTTCTTCAATTGCAGGTCTCAAGTATTTACAAGGCTTCTGCAAACCTGCCTTCATTATGATGTGGGATATTTCAGTCCCAGCAGGTGGCCAACAGGAGACCAGGCCTGCCCGTGAAATATGTAATACTTTTTCATATACTTTAACTAGAAATGTGCCCCTCCACAACTCTCCTAACTGTTCTAATTTCCCTTTCTCCTCTTAATCTCCTCAGCAAGTCATGAGCTTGCATTAAAATCTGCCTAAAACATTTCACCCACAGGCAATGTAATTCTGAAACAAGCAACCAACATTTCACAGCTCTGGAGTAATAGATTAATTTGAACCTAATGTTGCCGTCGTTTACTGCTCCAAATGTTCTGGTGTAGACATAGCCCTGAGGCATGGTGCTGTGGCATGCACAACTTTGGGAGCCGGAGCTACAGTTGGCTTAACATCTGTGCATCACATTTGCCATGTGCCTCATTATCCTGCACCCCACTGTGCCTACCTGTCCCCCTCAGCTTCTCAGCCACAGGCGATCTAATTTTTTCCCCTCCAACTAAGAATCTTTGTTCTCCTTCTCACTTACTAAATTTTTGCAAGACCTCTGCACCCAAGCCACAGGGATTCAGTACATGTGAATGGCGCAGGCCCTTTAGATTCTGAATTCTCCATTAGGAAGAGGAAAATTACAGCATTAAGTTTCTGACATGTCACTGCATGAATTGTGCCATTTGCGGAACCTACTAGGGTCTGTGACTAAACTCAGAGGCTTGTAACAAAGCATGGAGTTGGTGGTTTTTTTAACAAGTTTGGTCAACTTCAATTATCTGTAAGCAAAAAAACAGTAACTTCTCACTCCACCAAAAAAAAAAAAAAAATCTAGTCACAGAAAGACAAGATTTTCACATCAAAAATTAAAACTAAGTATTTTAACCTATTCAAGGATATAGTATTTCAGATATCTTTGCCACAGCTGATAAATAGAACAACCCTTCTGCCTCACAAAATATAAAGGATTTTAAAAAATATACGTAGTAAGCAAGCGAATCATCTGCTTAAGTTTTAATCCTGTTTAAACAATAAAAGAATCATATAACTCCTTTATTGGTTTTCCATTGGAAGCATTTTGGGTACCCATTCAATAAGAGGCAGAAGAAAGACTTAGTCCCATCAAAATAATTTAAATATTCCAAACTTAAAGATAGTTGATATTGCAAAATATAGATATTATTAAATGGCATCAATGATAAAATATGTAAAACTGAATTGTGACACTATTGTTAAATGTGGAAATACCATCATCCTTGCCACAAGATAAAAGCAAAAACTTAAACCAGAGAAGTTACTTTCAACAGCTCAAAGCTGTGAATAAAAAATTTTAAAACATTATCTACATATTAGATTTGACAAGCTGGGTTTAAGGAGTAGTCAACACATCAGCAAGGTGACTTATGTGTTCTTCAATTATTTTTCAGCATGACAGGGAAATACTTTACTGTAAGTGATTGGAAATTAGTTTTCAATGATTATTTTTGTAGAACTAATATTTCTTAAAAAGTTAATCAGATTCAAACAGTTCCTACAAACCACCAATCAGATTTTTAATCCTTAGAGGAGAATTAAATAGAGTTTTTGAGAGAGAAATTTTTAATGCCCTCCCCAACTAAAAATATGTTGTGCTCCAGTAATTGTATTGGATTTCCACACTTCCTCAAATAATCCTCACCATCTACGCAGAACAGAGCATCGAGTCTTGCATATTTCATTATATGCTTGAATTCATTTACCCTATATGGAATTTGTTACCTTTACAATAAAAAAGTCACTATTCATTATTGAGAGTGGACAGATGGAACATGTTCAATTTAAGACATCAATAAGAAGAGAGGGAAAAACTTATAATCCATGTGGCACAGCCTCCTCCATCTGGTAGTTACCTTCTTGCCTGCCAAGACTTTTTTTCCAAATAAAAGTGAACATTTTGGAGCAAATGGAACATTCTCAGATATTGACCCTAATTCTGATTTACACAACAATAAGCAAGCATGCATTAAAAATACATATTCTCTGAAGTTAATTTATAGCATAAGGGAAGATTCTGATCCTAATTTGAAAAAACAATTATAACTTTTTCTGAAAGCATTATCAAATAAACAAAGTAGTTTTTGCTTTGATAGATGACAAAGGCTGTTAAACAATTTATTTCATCGTCTTAAAAAACAAACTGGAAGCTGCATAAATAAAAGTTAAACCAGAGAAGTGGCTGACAGTGTCAAACAGGAGGACTAGGCTTGCACATTCTCCCCAAGTCCTGTGCCCAACAGATGTTTAATGTCTAGGGGAAGAGACTTGATTGACAGTTATGTCCCAAACTACAAATATCAGGCCACAGCTAAGATTCAGGGCACAAGACTATCACTCTTTGAAATGCATTGAATCATATCACACCTCTAAAATTAATAAATAATCTCAGCTATCAATTAAGCCAGAGCACATATACTTTTCATGTATTTCTGTCTCCCCCTTCAATGAGTTTGCTCCTTATGACTGTTGTTTCTTTTCATTAAGCGATCTCATTGTATGAAAGACAGTGAGCCAGTACTTTATTAATGTGCTAGCTTTAGGCTTTACAAATAATATGGGGAGTCCAACTCCATTTTCTGAAAATGGCATACAATTTAAGAGATCCCTGGGGCCAGGGATTTAGCTCAGTGGTGCTGCCACCTGCCTTGCAAGAGCAAGGTCCCAGGTTTGATCCATGCTACCAAAAGCGGGGGGGAGAAATCCTAAATTGGGTGTGGTGGTACCTGCCTGTAATAACAGACCTGTGGGAGACTGACGCAGGAAAATGCAAGCCCAGCTTGAGCAACCTAGTAACTTAACTAGACCCTGTCTCTAAGCTGAAAAGAAAATGGCTGGGATGTAGCTCAGTGAGAAGATCCTGTGTTCATTCACCAGGGTGGGTGCGGTTTGTCATAATAAAAGCATCATAGAATTCCTGTGAAAATTAAGTAAGATACAGGGGGTGATCAAAATATTCCTTGGGTGTTTAAATTTTTAAAAAATTACAGTAAAGGACACATTGTCATCAATGCCCCGCAGAATACTCCCCCTCATATTAAAAACATTTACCCCATCATTCTTGCCGCTTCTGAAGCAGTTCTGGAAGTTCCCTCACACGTCTTTACGAGGTGTGGTCAAAAGTTTGGTGAATGTTACTGCCAAATGCCATCCAGCACAAGGGCAAGCTCATAAAACATCATGGTGTGTCTTCATCCACCTTTATCACTGGATCTGGCATCATGCAAATTCTGGCTCTTCCCCAAGTCAAAATGATCACAAAAGGGACACATTTTGAATCGATTCAGGACACTGAAGCAGCCAAGGCAGTACAACTAAAGACATGAGAGAGGATTTCCAGAGTTGCTTCTTCACAAAGTGGCAAGAATGGCAAGTGTGTTCAAACTGGAGGGTGGGGGAGTGTTTTGAGAAGGATTAATGGCACTGTGCCTTGTACTAATAATTTCTTTAAAAAATTCACACCTTCACCCTGCTTTTCAATCACACCTCATATGTGCACCAACTTAAGGATAATACTTAGCAGCAGGTCAAAGCAATATATATATAAATAAGCTACTTCAATATTATATATGCTTTTTTGGCATTTTAAAGAAACTTTAAACCATATAACATCGTGAGAATCACAGTAAAATTATCTGGAGAAACCACCCCAGCTCAATTAATCTTAACCTTAGAGGACAATTGTGATCTGTAGCCTGAATGAAAAACCCCTGATGAATGAACAGAGGCCCAGCACTTGGTGGACTCTAAATTATACCTTTTGACTAGCTTATTTGTCCTACCAAAGCAAGCTGATTTACCAGATGCTGAATTATCAAATAAAATAGGAAACTACTAAATCTATCCCTGTCTATATGGCACAGATTCTGAGCTTAACTTCCACACACAGTTCAATGTGTCTATGAGTGCATTTCTGGGCATTCTCCTAATGATTACCATTTTATCTCCTGTCCATCTGTTGACATCTTTCCATTCATGTTTCCTTTTATTAGTTATGAGCTGAATTATATCTGCCCAAAATTAATATGTTAATGCCCTCACACCCAGCATCTCAGAGTATGAATATACTGGGATACAGGACTTTAGAAAAAACAATCAGCTAAAACGAGGCTATTGAAATTGGCTGGCATATCGATCTGACTAGTGGCCTTACAAGACAAGATATCAGGGACACACAAAGAGACAACAACGGTCTGTATGCATAGAGGAAAGGCTATATGAGGCGGTTAGAGTAAAAAGAAGCTGATTTGCAAGCCCAAAAGAAAGGCCTCAGAAGAAAGCAAAGCCTGCCGATACACTGAGCTTGGACTTCAAGGCTTGAGAATTAGACAGAATGGATTTCTATTGTTTAAGCCGCCTAATCTATAGTACTTTGTTATGGCAGCCTTACCAAAATAAAATATCTACATTTGTTGGCTCATCTATAAGAAGTGTTCCAGGCTCTTTCTCTTTCCGAAATGCCCTACCTTTTAGCATACTCTACAATATAGTGTGTCTAATACCTCAAAAAACTTGTGGTTTCTTAGGGTAGGAACTAACCAAAGTCCCTTCATCTACCATATTCTTGGTATAAGTTCCAAATGAATGAGTGAATAAATCAATAGTTGCAAATAAAACCCAACTGGCAATCAAGTAAATTAATGAATAATTATAACTTATAAACATAGGAGGGAAGCTATCACAACACAGGACCACTTCTGACTACATCATAATCTCCCCTTTACCCAACATCTAGTGCCACTACTTAGTGCTACTGATAAGCAAAGTACACAGGCATAAATCTTTACAGAAAAGGACAAAACAACACACAATTCTATGACTTTTTGAGATATTATGAACAACTCCATCAAAAAATCCACAAACTATTATTTGCCAAAGGCCTGTAAATCTTCCTTGGCTCTTGGCCCAAGACAGAGCTATGGTTGCTCTAATTCAGACCAATATGCATCCGTTTTATTTTGAGGACTAGAGAAGTATTATTGAGATTTGGAAAATCCTGCTTAGTAGGGCAACAGATTATTAGAAACTTTGACCTTTAAAATTTTGTTTTCAAATAAGCTCTGTGGTAATAAAATGTAATCTAGTTTGGATTGTATTGACATAGATTTGTGGAACTGTTAATACTAAATATGTGGGCACAATGTCTTAGAACACAGTTTAAAGCCAAACAGAGTCCTAGGGTGGCACCTAAGCATTATGAGCATTTTGTAGCTATATCATTCATTAATGGCACACACACACACACACACACACACACACACACACACAGAGTGGCTCTCAGGATTTACTGGTAATGAAAGGACAAGGAATTAAGACGTGCTGAACAATTTAAATTCCACACTTTCCCTTTCTATAATCAAATGGAACGGAGGCTGCAAAGTCTGCTTAAGGATTTATTTATAAAACACAAGAAAAGGTTGTGAGCAGACATCTCATTTTTATTGGTACTTAGGTTCTGCATGTGATTAAGCACAAACTTGCAAAGAATTACCCACAACACCAACCCAGTGGAGCTGTTCTCAAACTTGCAGGAGCCAGGAATATTTGGAAGGGAAATGGGGCCAGGCGACCTGAAGCCCACTCCCTTGGGTCAGTGCATGCTGGGAGGGGAAATGAGCTACAGAGCAGATAATTTTCAGCATCAGTGGTTTTACTTTTTTTACCAGGCCTCACGAAAACACACTGACAAAACAAAGGATACAAAATTAATGACCCATGCATTCTGTCAATTGACTCTTGGTAGCAGTGGCCAGTTCACCTTAATTTTTTTGTTCACATTGAACATGTAGCCCAAGGCATTGGTTAAGGTTCACTTAAGAATTCTTCAAAGGCATCACTTGGTTTTCATTAATTTTTTAACTGCAACTTCTCCTTTCTGCTAAGTAACCCACATACCAAAAAAAGACCTTTATGCAAAAATCAAAAAACAAAAGGCATGTGTTTGACCAACCAGCCTTCTGTTTTTGTCTCTTGAATAATTACTACTTATTCATCAATATTAGAGTAAATTATACCCATCAGATTGTTCTAGGATTTAAAATATATTTTAACCTTGTTGGTTTTCTCAGAAATCTAAGTGTTAACCCTAAGCTATTGCAAAGAGATAACACTGTAGTTTATTATATCTGTGAATGATTATTCCTAATCATCCCTATGGTCTTTAACTATTATCTTTTATGAAATTCAATTTGATTGTATGAGAAATATGGCCAAATACATACAATGTAAGGATTGATAAGCAATATGAATTTTTTAAAAGGTAAAAGTGGAATTTTGTACTACATATCTATATAGGGCTTAACCTACTGTTAAGATGTTAATATCTGCACTGAAATTTAGTTTCACTTGTTGGCCCCCAATGAATACTTCAATAATAGAATAAATTTTTCTTATGTGCTCAATAGGCACAAAGAAGATTTATCTGAATAAATTTGTTTTGGTAAATTACCAAAAAGTAGAACAGTTTTCAAAAAATATGTAAATAATGAATACTGATGCACCAGTGTCAGGGTCTAAAATCTCTTAATCAAATTCAAAACCAGAATATAGGATAAAGCAATAGTTACTTTACAGCCTCAAAGGAAGTCAATAGCTTTAATATTTCTATTATAAAAAAAAAACACAAGGGAAAAAAAATGAGAACCAAGACCTGTCATGTAAAGGTGCAGGGAGGAGGGGGTGAAGGGAGGGCAGGGTCAAGGGGAAAAATGAGAACCAAGACTTGTCATGTAGAGGTACAAGATCCCAACAATGAATGTAACTGTACTGTATCCCTAAACTGTACCAATAAACTCAATTAAAGCTGAAAAAAAAAAGGTACAAGATCCCGACAATGAATGTAATTGTACTGTATACCTAAAATGTACCAATAAACTCAATAAAAGAAAAAAAAGCAGTATCAAGATAGGTCTAGGTGTGAAGGAGACTATTGTGAGGACATTTCGCAGTTTTTAGTATGAAGCAAATGTACCATTGTGTTCTATAAACTTTTCAAACAGTTATAAAATATGATAGCAATGCTTGGTTGGTATAACTTCATGTTAGTTGGATCTGTCAGCATTTCCATTTCAAACCCCTTGATTTTCAAGGTTTTATAATTCAGCTGTGAAAGTCACTTTAGAAAGAAAGCTGGCAAGGCAAATCTTAGCCAGGGTGTTTATCAAATTGAACAAATCTTTGTTTAGCTATCTCTCAGTTCTGTGAGCCAAGGTCTACTCCCAGTCAGCCATGCCAAACTTTCAGCGACTTCAGAGCCAGAGGTTTTTTTTTTTTTTTTTTTTTTTTTTTTTTTTTTTTTTATCATTTTTGTTTCAGAAGCCGCCAGGACCCAGCTCATATCCTGTGTAACCCACTGGGAAAGCAGCCACATCATGTGTAACCCTGTAGGACACATGAATGGATTCCTGGCCAAGTGTCTCCAGCATAAAGTGTGGATAGTACTAGGGGGACTTGGGACTTTTGATTGTGTATATAATTAAAATGTTGACTCCTTGACTGCTGCTTGCAAGCCGAAGTGGGGCTTATTTATTAAAAGCTCTGTCAACTGTGGCAGAATGTGTGTTTCAAGGAAGTGCTAATTACTTAGAAAACAAACTTACCACTGCGTTACCTTTGAAGAAATAGGGGGAGGAGCAATCTAAACTGCGCATGTCAGTTTTTCCACACCTGTTGTAAAGCTTTTAGACATATATTTTTCTGTTGAGGTTGTGATGTTAAAATGCATATAAACATGTTCTTGATCAGAAATGGGTTTAGTTTTATTCAAATGCAAAACTACTATAAAACACAAAGAAAATAAAAAGAGCTCTGTACAAGATGATATCATTCATCTTAAAAGGCTACCTATTAAAATATTTTATAAAGCATTTATCTATACATGCAACCAATTTCATTTATTTGGCTACATTAGTCTCAATATCTTTGGCAAGTAAGGATATAAATCAGACAAAAATTGTTTATAAATGAATTTTAAGGGGAGAAAAATGTGCATGCAAGATAATCATAATAAAAGAAATGTGAGGTACCAGAGGGGAAGAACAGAAATTGTGTTCTGGTGACTTAGAAAATGGAGATTTAGGAGATATACTCAAGTACATAGTAACATAATAAATTTCTACTATTATACAGCTAGATGTTTAAATATAGTAACATTCAAACTTTTAACTTTAATATTAAAATATGCCATTCATAAAACTAATGTATAATTTTATAAATACTTAATGCATATATTTAAATACAACATCCATTGAATTAATAATACAGTCATGCTTTAGACCAATTTCTTCAATAATAAAATCCTACATTTGAAATTCCATCACAATGAACATGTTAGCAAAGTATGGAACTACAGGTTCCTCATCAAGCTAAATGGTTTCCAGGGTCCCCAGAAAACCCGCATGCCAAGTTTAGGTGTCATAATTTTAGAAAGGCACAGCCTCATCCAAAGGCTTTTTCTAGGTGACAAGCTAGCAGATGGCTAAAGCCAGGTATGGTTTGGGTTTGTTCAATGTCTTAATCTATTCTCAAACTCTGGATTTGGCAAAACCAAAACCACATTTTGCCAAGTACTTTCTCTCTTAATTTTTAAGCCCATGTGCATTTTCAGTGAAATTTAATCCATATGTTTCTTATTCTTTTGCACTGAACTCATCAAATATTTTTCTATAAGAGCCAGTTGACATTCAAAAGACTTGTGAGTCTTTTTTAAAACTCCACATTTTGAGCTCTTTTTAAAACTAGAAGCTCTTAGACCCCTCAAAACAGGAAGCTGAATTCTGCCAAGCATAAATGAATGTGAACATGAACATAATATGTCATTCCCACACCAAAAGGTTTGAATTTGGTTGAAAATTGCAACTTTACTGAAGTGCCCACTATTTTTTTTTAAGTACTTTCCTAAATGTGTCTGTTCCTAGACAGTGACTTGCAGAATTTCAACCTAATAATATAAACTTTACTGATGTTCATCAATGAGAGGAGCAAGAAGTATGTGTTTTTTTCTCTTGAGCTATTAGGCTTTACTTTCAATTTTCTTCAGAACATATACCAATATAAATATATTAACTAGGAGGACCTTAAAATTGCACATTGTCTCTGTAGAATGACATATATTTATGTACTGTCTACTTATTCCCAAAACTAAATGTTCATGAGATGTATCAATGTATATGTCTTTGTATTTTCTGAATTCATGTACTTGCAAAAAACATTTTTCTCAGAAAAAAGGAGAATAGCAATGATAATTATTAAAATAGTTTATCATGATTTAATGCTAACATATAAAGTAAACATAAATGTATTTTTAAAGGGAACCCTAATATAGTTTAAGCTTTTCGTTGTACCCCAACTATACTATTGCAGCTAGACTTGAAATAGACACTCATTTCAGTCTTACTGTTCTAGGATTAAATTGAATTTAATCACTGGCATAAATAATGAGTTTTATTGTGCTGCTCCAAAAATGATATGTAATTCCTATGAATTATTTTAGAATTCCTTGCAAAACACAATCATAACAATCACATGATACCATTTTTTGAAAATCAATTAAAATTCTCTCTTCTATGGTCTTATGGCCCAAAGGCACACTTCTGTTGGAATGCTTAGTGTATTGTTTTTGAGAGGAGAAGAAAATCTTGGATTTAACTTCAGGAATCAGCTACATGATTTTACTGGGAAGCAAACTAAAGGTTCAAATGTATGGTATAAAGACTCATTTTAGCACAAGCAAATATTTTCCATGAGTGTAGTCCCATAAATGAACTGCAATGGGTTTGGTCCTTAAACCAAAGAAGTGACTTTTAACTCTTGCTCTGGCTTCACTGTCTGAGGGTCTTAAGCCAAAATGTGTTCCAAGAGTCTTTTCTATTTAATTCTGTAAATACTAATGCACTCATTCAACAAATGCTAGAGAGCATCTTCATGATACAAGTTATTGCTATATGGAAGCTTACATTCTAGTGATTTCAATTTTGGTTTTGTGCATTTTTAAATAGTGAGACAATGCATTGAATAATAATTTCCTGAGCTTTTATGTTAAATAGTTGATGTTGTCTTGACAAACATAACTTTCTAATAATCCCTAATACATGGTATGAAAAAGGGAGAGATATTTCCATCAGTTATTATGTCTTATTTAAGAAGATATAGAATATTTATGTTTATGAGAGTGAATAAAGTTGGAAGTGAATGGAAAAGACCTAATCCATGGTAGAAGGGTAGACTGACAGCTCTAGAAGCGGCTTGGAGTTCATCTACTCTGCCTACATCAGAAGCAAGACCCAGGAGTTTTCTGTCCTTCTGACTCATGGTTGTATTGCTCCTGGAAAACTATGGAGCTGGAATATGTCAAAGGATCCAAAATCTACCAAAAGAAAGGGTATGTGAACTCTAGAACCTAGTTGACATCCTGAAAAATCCAAGTCCTTTAAGTTTAGATAAATTGTCCAAAGTTATACAGCTACTATCTCATCACATTGCTTACCAGTCATTTTTATAACTGATGAAGCACACTGCTTAAGTGAGAAAGAAAAGCCGATACCAATCAAATGTCCACAGTACAGAACTAATGCAGAATTTCATTTAATTTCTACTCTTATCTTCTGAACCGAGTAGTAACCATTTTATAAATGAGGAGGCTGTGCAATCCTTCGTGGACATATTCCATTTCTAACCCAGACTTTCAGAAATACTTGGAGACTTTGTTTTTTCTCTACACTTGTATTGTCTTTCTTGGGTTCCATGTGCCAGGATCCTCTCATCATGACAAATACAGTTAAGTGTTAGATTACCGAATAAAAAAAGGTGTGGCACAATATTCTCACTGATCAGCCACTTTATATTTCAGTTTCTTGCAAAGGTAAATAAGTAAGAAGGTATGAAATACTTCGATGTCCTCAGGATTAAGATGCTATTTTAGAAGCTCAAAATAGTCTCATCTTAATTCATTATAACAGCACAAATTTTATTAGTTAAGTTCATGACAATCATCTAGTGTTTGCATCAAAATCTTTTCTTGTTATGGCAACCATTTTCAAGTACTAACTTCTGCATGGTGGCTTAAACATGACAAATTTCCACTTTCAGAAGACAGCCAGCTGGTGAGGCTACTTCAGCTGCCAAGATGATGTTCCACAATTTCCACATGTGCTGCACTCCTCTGTGACACCTTCATTACACATTTTTAATCCATTTTTTAAAATTGGGATCATTTTGTTTCCGTGGAGTGAGTTTAGATACCCAAAACAGATTTTTATTTATGAGAGGGCTCAATTTATAGATAAAACACATCTGTACTACATGTTAAGAATAAGTCTTCTCCTCACTTTGTCAGGGATGTGACGTTATGACAAAATCCCGAGGAAGTAATGCAAAGATATTTAACTTGTTTTAAATGTTCCCTTTCTGGTTTTTCTAGGATTCTGTTAAAAAAGTCTTCAAAAATACTTAGCTTCATCTAGTTTCAAATCAAACCAATATAAATAATGTATAGAATTACTAACCTGCAGGGAATGTCATCCTAAATTTCCTGGCATTGACTGTGTAACCATAAGCATGACTAGTGTATTTACTGGAGGCAGTATATACCGTATAATGTTCCCCGAAAACTCTTGTAACTAATGCAATATGATAACCACTAGGGTGCTACTGTGACGTAAAGGATATATTACAATTTTATCCAATTCAAACAAGGAAAAAAAAGTGCAGTCGACTATAATGGCCCTGCCCTCTAAACAAATACATTGCCTGTTCTGCAGAACTTAAAATTCAAGGTTATATATAAGTTATCCTGAAATAAAAATAATTCTATGACAGACACATTCCAGCACCAAAATATGATTTGACTCTTTGATCAATTATTTCTAACAGCATTTTCAAGGGGTTCCACTGATATGCACATAATAACTTACCGAGAGAACATAAGAGAAAAATAAGCAGATTCAATGGCTCAGTTTGAGTTGACAAAAGATGGAACTAGATCAAGAGATGGCATCTTTCCCTCAGGAAGACACTATGTATTAACATCGAAGTGTTTTAGCTGGATCCAGCAGAGCTGCTCACTCTTCAGCAGAAAAAGTTTCAGCACAGTAGAGCCCTGAATCCTTGGGCAGGAAAGATGGGCATGTGTGTTTAGGTATTCTCATGCCATTGACACAATTTCACTGATAGCAAAACTGAGGCCAAGAGCCGTGACTTCTCAGGATCCCATTCCTTGCACAGCAGGCTTAGTTAGAGTCATCTCCTGCCTTCCAGAAAGTAAAGCTGCCGATTCTCCTGAAATAAGTCCTTGGGCAGCAAAGTCGGAGCTGAGCAAACAGAAACAGCTCCACGGCAGGCTGCCAGGAAGACGGTTAGCACGAAGATAATGAACATAAGAAAAATGACTCATAAATTGTCCAAAATGGTAATTCAATTGGTTTCTTAAAATATGTTATTCTTAGTTTAAGAACTGAATTAAAATGCTATCTGTGTTTAAAAAAGAAGAGTGGGAAAAGCCAGAGAAATATAAATCGCTTGGTGTAAATGTACCTAGCCTTCAGCTAATGTTACAATATACATTATAAACACCAGAGTGTCAAAAACATTTTAAGAAATTGGTCATCCCTTTCCACTTTGTGAGTAATATTTGGGAATAGGATAAAAAAATAATAATGGTCTCTAGGGAATGTTTAAAAATGAGGTAATTTGCATGTTTCTTCCAGAAAACATTAAGTGTATCCTTCTCCTCTGCCAGGATAATTTTGAGTTTCTGGCATCAAAACTGAAAATCTCTACAAAAGTTGGTCAATCTTCTGTTACCACTCTATATTTCTGTTGGTGTAACAGTTTATCCTATGCTGTGTTAGACCAAAGTTAGTCAGCTATCAAATCTTCACATTTTTTACTCATTTTTCACTGAAGAAAATCCCAGAATTCTGCCAGTTTTTGCACAGTTTTTTTATTCTAATTATTTGAACGTTAGGGCTGTAAAGATCAGCCAAGGAAGGTGAAAGTGATTTGCTTCTCTAGAGAAAATTTGAATAATTACATTTATCCTCTCTTCCTTTCCTTTTGTTTTTCTTTCCATCGCATAATAGCTTGGCTCCCCTCCCCCCAACCATAAAGTAGCACTGGTGAGCTGTGTAGGAGCTGCCGTAGTTGTGCGGACAGTGCTTCTGCTTCTTTAGAGCTATAACCTACAGATTATACACTGATATGAACCTACCTTGATAGCTCATTCCACAAGAAAGTAACCACAGAGGGAAATCATGAGAAGAAAAAGTAAATTTCAGAAGACTTACGACAAATATATTGGAATAGATTGAAAGAAAGATCTTGAAAATATCTTAGAGAGAAAAGGAAGTTATCTACTTATAATAACCCTTTCTTGCAGTTTAGAAATTGAAACCCAGAAGAATGAGGCAACTTATTCAATTCATAGGTTATTTCCCTTTCCTGATTAAAACAAAGATGGATGTATCTGTGTCGCTACTGCTGTGACCCTTCTAAATTTGAAACCAACTGCCATATTAGACCATGGATTAGCTTGACTTACTCTAAGCTCTTCACCAAATGCCTCTTGGTTCCCTTGTCTGACCTCTGTGTTTTGAAGAGTTTTTGTTACTGGGCAGTAACTAACTTTCCATATACTCATCTCAAGTAAAACTCTAAAGCTCAGAATACACCGTACCCAGTTTCTATGAATGAAAGGTGATCAACATGGTGGTATTATTCAGAGCTAAATCAAAATGTCACAAAGAGTTTTCACACATTCACTCCCCTTAAAAATTCTAATACCCATCAAGTTACATGGGAGCATTTAAGATGAATAATATCAATTATCTGTAGTAAATTAAAATGCCTTCAAATTGTTCACATGTCTAATCTCCTTTAACTCTTATAACAATCCAAATACAGTAATCATTTCCAATATGCCTATTTTATATGTAAGACTGAGATCACATGCTAAACACTGACAATGTGACATTTAGGGCTTTGCATTATGAAATCCAAGTTCTCTCCGCTCCGCTATGAGTACATAAAATTCTCTAATTTTAAATCTGAGCTGCTATAATTGACACTGCCACTTATCAAAGATTGCTCTGATGAGTTGTGTCACATTTAACAAAGCCAAGAGAGAAGCCAAGACAAGGGGAAAAGGAAAGCGTACCTCATTTTTTTCTTTTCTCCTCCTTGCATTTTTTCCCTTTCTTTCTTTTGTAGAAACAGCACAGGCTGTCCTAAAACCTACATCGTCACAACTTTCCATGTCTCAATTTCTTTCTCCTCCATGTTTTACGGTAGTGACACAGGCTCAGATCTTATGTTATCCACTATGACTGCGTTGAAGTTTCAGCCTAAGAATGTATAATGTTATGCTTAATTTTTTTTCTTTATAGTTCTATTATGGTTGAGCTTTTTCTTCCCTCCAAGTATTTTCTGCTTATCAATGGAAGTCTTACTTCAGTCCAGGGCATATTGATTGAAAGTGTCCAATGCAGGGTGTGTTTGTTTAGGTCAGGACAATGTACTGGAGAAGCCTATAGCCTCTGGAGGCAGACATACAGACTGGAACCCCAACATCATACCTCACTACTTCTATAAACTTGATCAAATTATTTAATGTCCTCTGTAAAATAGGATTTTGTGAAGAATAAATGAGTTAATGCAAATAATAGAGCTAAAAGAGTGACCAACACAAACTAACTACTATTTAAATGTATAACTAAAATCAAGTATGGGAAAGTAGATATTAAACTCTAATTTTAATTTTTACCAGTTGTTAATAATAGGTTTGTGTCCCTTCAGTTTTAGATAAACAAAGATTGGATTGTGTGGCATTTAGCCCACCATACTCAATTTAATCCATCACATTGTAAAATTTGTCTTTAAAAATAAAACGTAAAATTTGTTTTTAAAACAGAATATACCCAGTAACCAGAGTTCTAAAGACATCACATTAGAATTAACAAACAAAACTCATCTGTTGGGATAAGTTCATTTTCATTAAAAAGACATCAGTCTGCTTTGAGCTTGCATTAGAAATAAAACTTAATCTCTGGCAGGCATTTCTCATTTTCCAGTTATCCTCTAGGGAGTATACATTGGCATGCAGGCAATGATTTTTTTTTCTTTTTGGCTCTGCTCTGTGGTTGCAAATGGTGTCATTGTTCTTGGTTAAATCTGCGAGAAGTAAGTCTACCCCTCTCATTTTTTGGCTTCATGCTAAAGTAGACTTCATGGCAAAGAACTACATTAAGTTTATCAGTCTCTCCTCACTGCCCATATAACACCATGATTAAAATCTGCTTAAATAACTATACATTGAGTTTTGTTTCTCCCTCTTCCTAGTTCTTGCTTTCTCAAGAATAATAATAATATTCATTGGAATGAAATCTAGATTTTGTATTTACTGGTCAATACAGAAACTTTTAAGAGAAATAAAATAGGACATTTACTACTAAATTTCCTTGTAGGCAGAAGAAACAGATTTAGTTGTCACATGTCAATGAATACTGCTACTAAAAATGCAAAGCAGTTATACTTAAGGTACTTTTTTAATCATTAGAAAAGATGGCTCTTATTTGTCAGAATTCAGTATATAGATTGGAGATCAATTCTTATGATTCCAAAGACATAAGACGAAACAATGAGAAACATTCCGTGGTCATAGACTACTTTTTCTCTAAATAGTTTAGCCATCCCTGTTGTAATCTTAGTTGCATAATAAATTTGTCTCTCAAGTTATTTCTTTACAGAAAATATATATGTTCACACACTCTGCCTAAAATATTATAGCAGAAATGTAAGACAATTGCAAATTACAGTTTTGTAAGAGAGAAACCTAGAAGAAAAATACTTTGGTTTAAATAGATCTAAATTATTTTATATCTAAATTATTTTTCTTTGCTTTTTATTCAACAACAGATTTATTTTTCATTGTCTTGGGAAGTGAACACAAGGAACACTGAACTATATCCCCAGACCTTTTGAAATTTTATATTGTTTTGAGAAGGATCTTGCAAAGTTGCCCAGGCTGACCTCTAACTTGCAATCTTCTTGTCTCAGCCTCTTGAGAAGTTGGATTATAAGTCTGTGCCACCATGCTCAGCCAATAATAGAAAAGAATATGTATGTTTATTGACTGTGCATCATATCAAATGATTCATGCCAGATATTAAAAGCTCTGCATAGAATAGCCACAGTCAGCTTTATCTCAAGTGCGTTTTACTGGATAGAAAGGGAAAAAAAGAGAGAGAATGTGCGAGTGGTAGGTGTCTTTAGTCCTAACCATTTGCTGAGCAGCACACACTTTTGCTGTTTTACACACACACACACACACACACACACACACACACACACACACACACCCCTACAGAAGGCCATGCTTGTTTTGTAAATCCTGGATCTACATGCTATTTTAAACTACAAAGACAATTTTAAAAGAATCAATTATCCTTTTTCTCTGTATGAAAAACAGATTTGCAGGGCTAAGTTCCTTGTATATTCTATCATTTGATAAGCAGTATTTATGAATAGTCCATCTTCTTCCATTCCCTGATCAAGAAACTTGGAAGAAAGCAATGATAGAGCTGAAGAAAAACTTGCTGCTCTTGGGAAGTTTGCATTCTTTCAGTAGCAACATCCTGAATTTTAAAAATGATAAACTTTTGGCACTCCTGGAAATAAAAAAAACGGAGCCAACCAAAAGCATTTTAGTAATAATAATATACCTTAAATCTCACAGCATACTGGCACATATTTTTGTCTTTTGTTGTCACAACAGGAGAACAAGCCTTTGTGCCTAAAATGCCCTTTCTGGGCAAACTCCTACTCAAATGTAAAAGCTCAGCTAAAATTCTTCCTCTGGGAAGGCCTCCTTTGCTCACCACATGATCAATTCTATGTTACACAAGATGCTTCTCGGATATAAGGATTTCTTCAATTTTTCCATAGCTTGTCAGTTCCTATATGTAATCTCTTTATTTCCCAGCTCTGCTTGCCCTGAGCTATACACAGTCTTGTGATTGAATTTGACAAATAAGATATTAATGAAGTTGATGGATCAACTCAGGGTGGGCCCTTTAGAGAAAGTGATTCTTCTTCATTACTCTTTTCTCCCATGTTGAACTTAGAAGCCTTATGTTGCAATGATGGAGTCATTAAAAAAACTTAGGTCCCCAAGCCCATTTACAGAGAAATGACCCCTTAACTGGACACTGAGCAAGACATAAACTATAATACTAAGCCCTGAGATTTTTCTGTTGAGGCAGCTAACATCAGTTACTGTGATTAATATAGTGACAGGAAAAAATGAATTTGTTTGGTTTTGCTATAAAGAGGCACATGGTTTAAATGAGATGCAGAGTTAGATAAAAGATGTACCAGGACCCTGGCCACCTCTGCCAGAGCCAGGGACAGAACCAAGGAACAGTCGTCCCCTGAATCCATCTCAGGTGACTCTTTCCCTCATGCTTTTGCTTCCTTCTTTTCTTTTTCTCATTGAGTTTATTGGTACATGTTAGGTATACAGTACAGTCACGCTCATCATTGGGATCCTAATGCTTCCTTCTGCCTTGGCCTTGCAGAAAACAAGAAAACCTTTCCCTTAGACAATGAGCCGAATACATTAGCTATTTGTTACCTCAAGCGTAACTCATTCTTGCCTCTTAAAATTTGAAACAACAGGAACTCCTCCGTGTAAAACTATCTTTATATCATACACACACAAACACACAAACACACACACACACGCATGTACTTTATTTTTAAATACTCTTTTATACATTAATAAAGTTTTCGAAAGGACAGGGAAAATTTAACTCTACAGCCTAATTAAATCAATTCAATTTTGCACTTACTATAGCAAAGTAAATAGAAATTGGACTATCAAAAATTAATAATGTTTTTGTAAAGAACTAAAAACAAGGACCAATTTGCTTACAGAGTAAAGCCTTCCTCTTTTTTTAGCATGAAAGAAATGCGGATATAAGGAAAATATAAGTTCTACACCTTCAATGCAAATCTAAATAATGAATTAATTTTGCTTCATTTTAATATTTCTAGTTACACAGAGTATTGGTAGAAAGATAATATGAAAATTATTTTTTATTTCATGTGGAAAAAACTATGTCCCAGGGAAATAGTGAAAGTAAATGGAGACATAAGAAAATTAACTATGCTGTCAATTAATGTATTGAATAGGAATATGACCACTTCCAAGGTAGATTCAGATCTTGGGTATATTGTCTGGAATTTATAGACCTGGAATTAAAATTTAAAATCTAAGTAGAATAAAGCAAGGTTTATAACATATCTAACTTCCAATTCCAGTGGAAAATCTGATTCCAACATGTCATGTGGGAAAATAGTACTACGTGTCATTTTGTTTTCCTTAAATTGGTGGTGGTATTTTTGCCTTAGCTACCAGGAAGCTCAGAGATGGGTTCTATGCCTTCGTATAGTTTTCTTCAGAATTAATTCAGTACACCATTTTCTCCCTTCTCTTTTTTACTTCTAAAGATTTATCTTATTTTATTATTCTTTCTTTTTATCATATCTGTATTGTTATTGCAATTTGCCTCAAGTACTTTGTGGAAACTGATGCTATAAACGAGTACATTTTTTAAAAAAATACTAAATAATCATGTACAACTGTGGTCACATTTCTGAGGCTATGTAGGCCACAGGATATTGGGAGAGAAGGAGCCTTAGAATTCTTTTAATCCAACATCGTAGTTAAGTAGATAAAGAAGCTGACTCAGAGTAGCTAATCAATTTACCCTAAGACACACAGATAATCAGGAGCCATTTCTCTTGCATCATCCTGTCTCTTCATTCCTCCTTCAAATGTAATGTTCAAATCACCAATGCTATGCAAGCTTAATTTATCTATTTTACACATTTCTGAAGTCATATAGTGAGAGAGCATCAAATCACACGTGCTACAGAGACCCACCCTCATCCTGCCGACCATCAGCAGGTCTTTGCACAAGCTGCTGCTCAGGCAGCTGCCAAGGAAGGAGATGGGAGATCATTCCCAAGGACTCCAGCCAACACTCAGGGCTAACTGTTGCTTTGCGTAGTTACATTAGTCAGGAGCTAGAACTGTCCAGACCTCTTCCAATTAGGATCCACTTAAACAGTGGCAAAACCAAACAGAGAAAGCTCAGTTGCCAATAGTCTTGCTCTAGAAATCAATTCCAACTCAAAGGACTATTTTTGTAACTTTACGGGGGGCTATGATATATGGTAAATAGTGGCAATCCTCGAGCTGTTCATTTTAAATCACTTCTCCAACAGTGGGTAATGGCTAGGCTGATCCTGACCACACAGGTCACGTTGTCGCTGATACTAGGACCCTCTTCATAGGGCTGTGAACTGATAAGAGCTGGTGGGCAGCAGGCACGATGGAATCCAGACCATGCCCTGTAGGACAGGCTAAGAGACAGGTTTCTAAGAAACCCTGTTATTTGAAAATCATCGTATTCACAATATCCTTTGCCCCATAGCAAGGATGCGCATCCATCATTCAGCAAAGTACACTTTAGAAGCTCTAATATCTTATAAATGCTAATAGCAACGTCTATAACACAGAGTACTTCTAACCATCCAATTTCCAAAATAATGACTGAGGATTTGGAATTCAACCCCAAAGCAATCATTGACAGATTCAGGTTGACAAGCCTTGTCATGAAGTGCTTTTCATGTGAGAGATTTAGAGAGAAAACCTGTGTGATATCCCGGACCTGGGAACCCCTAGGCCAGTAATGGAGAACATTTTAGAGCTTTCAGTGACACAAACAGCCCCCTGCAGCACACGTGCCATTGGTTTGCCACCACTGCCTAAACTCTCAGCCAACTCTGAGTGCAGCAGGACAGAGTTGGGAGAATGGGACAGTGATATAATGGGCACCAAATCAAATGCTTTAGGACGGGTCTAATGTAAGAGGATGGGTTTTACTTCCAGTATTGACTACATTTTCTCATGTATGCCAGGTAACATAAGAAGCATACTGTAATTCTCTGCGGTTCTTTCCCTTCACCAGGACGCCCTAACCACTCTACAGTACTCCTGTAGTCAGTACTGAGGTACAAGTCAGTGGCAATGCACTAAAAATCCATTCTTTACTTAGTGAAGAGAGTGGCATTAATGGATTTCAGGGTGTGGGAGTCTTCCAGCCTTATTACCTCGTGAAATCTCCTTGATGTCTTCAGAAGACTCTGATATGTACACTGCCAAGAACAAAATCTATACACTGTGCGTAAGCTCTGAGGTCACATGACTGTCAATCAGATACCAAGGAGGGTTCTCCCTTTGGTAATTTCTTACTCTAAGTATTCCTTGCATTCAAGTCAACAAAAAATAAAGGAGTTAAGAGAAACTGACCTAGTAAAAGACAAATTCTTAGCCGGATAGTTCCGTAAATCTCGCGACCAAGGTGAATGGAAATTAATCCTTCTCACTAGTGCTCATGAATGCATTTGTTCAGAAAGTTAGGAGCACATACACTTACTTCCTTGTCGTAGTACCTGAGCGACTATGCCATTATCAGTCAAGGTCTCAAATTGCTTAGCATGGGTTGTACTTTCAGGCTTTTGAAAACTGTACATACATCCAGTAAGCACAGAGGGCGGAACGAGTGAGCTACTTGCTGTTTACTTCTAAATATTTGAGTAGCGCCTGTTATCTGTGAAGCATGCCTCTCTGAAGTCAGCATCCGTCGTCACTGCCAGACCCACCTCAAGCCAGTAGAAACAGTGGAACCAGCCTCTCACTAAACACGGAGAACAACACAATGTAGAAGACTTCCAGATTCCTTACCAGGGCTTTCCTCAAAACAACCTGCACTTACTGACACGTCTTCTGTTTCATCCCTTCATGTTGGCAATGTGAGGAAATAGCGTTAAAGAAAAACACAATACAGCACATTCTTCCAATCCCTAAAACTAAATTTTAAGTATGATATATAGCAGTGAGTAGACAAGAAGATGCCTATTTAAAATCAGTTCTGGTTTCGCTTCACCTTGCTAATAGATCCCATTTTATTCCAGACATTTTAGACAAAGTGAAAACAAGAAGAAAGGAGTTTTCTGAAGTCGTTAGAGAAAGAGAGAAGGAAAGAGTGGAGTACTTTTCCCAGCCTGCCTTGTAGCTTGGGCACTTCTGTTCAATTAGAAATAAGCAGTTATCACTGTGTGGGGACTCCTAGAAAAGCAGTTCGAAGGCACCCGATGAATGGGTATGACCTGTTCCTGTTTTCAAATCCTTCATTGCTTAGACTATGCACAGGGTAGTTGCCAATTAGCAACTGTCTTGAGCACATGTTCAGGAAGGTCACACCTAAAGATAGTACAGCAGGAAGTAGGACTCAGAAGGATCCAGTGCTCCTGATGGGGTTGTGGAGCTGCCATACCAGCGACAACTGCCAGCCTTCAGACTTCTTTTAAATTTTAAGTCACTTTTGGGAGGATATAAAAAGAAGTGGACAACCATTGGCTTGAGGCCTAGATTCTAGTCCTTGCCCTTCTATTTACTATATATACTTTGAAAACCTTTTTCTGCACCTCATGTTGTCAGTTCTATTTTCCATAAATTAAGCGAGGTGGGCTGGATGATCTTAGGGACAATTAACACATTTTACCGGTTCTGATTTTTTAACTGCCAATTTTATTTTTCCCAATCTTTCTTAAATACTTATATAAAAATTTTAAAACACTGATACCAGATTGATGGAACTCAAGTTCCAGTCTGTGCCTCAGACTGGTTAACAGATGGAGGCAAGAGCTGCCCTTACCCACTCTACTTCCATTTTGGAAAGCGACCTATGGTACCTGGGGGATGAACAGTAGGGAAGACATTAACCCAAGGTCTGGACAGCACTGGGTCAGAGTTGGTCCCAAGGTAGCTAAAGAAATGCTATATCTGACTACAAAAGAGCCTCCTTTCTTTATTCTCCACCCCTTCCCAAATACTTCTGAGGTGAAACAGAAAAAAATAACGAAGGAGCATGTCTCTGGTGCAGTCCAATTTTTCAAAGCATAACAATTCTGCAAGGGCACACAAACCAATCTTCAGCTATTGGTCACTTTCTGTTTACATGCTGTTTTGCCAAAGGTTGAAGGAACTACAGAAACAAGATCATAGTCCTGAGAGGCACAGAAGGAAGAGAGGACTCTTATAATTTCATCTTACTCTTCTGTTTAAAGGATTTATTATTAATTCATATAAGCTGTAATCACTTATTTCATTCTGGAAAATCTCCGCTAATGGCTAGATTTAGAGCACATTACAAATAAGTGCTTCCAAAATCTTACAGAATTTTTCAGTCTCCTTTTAGCAGACAGAATACTGCAGAAAACTGAAATACACACACACACACACACACACACACACACACCCCACATATTTTTAAAGTCACAATTACAGCCAATTAGCCAATATTTTCTTAACAAGAACCAATAAATTATAACTATTATAAAGGCTATACAAAGTTTCCACGTTCCTGTCTGGAAATTACCATCCAATCTTTCCCTACCTAAAATATCCTTTACCAAGTTGAAACCAAATCATCTGGAATGGAAAATCTTTGATAGGCTTTTCATACCAACCTTGTGAAAAAGATGTATGTCTAAGTTTATGACGACAAACAGTGTTATTATCTCTCTTTCTCTAATATTTAACCAATCTAAACACTCAGGGGAAAATGTTATCTGAAATCCAACCACTTTATATACATTCATTTGGTCTTCTTTTGACAATTCAACTAGCTTTTCTCACAAGTATCTCAAATACTTGTTTGGAAAGCTTTTCTCAAGTGGGTATGCAAACAGGAGGAGAACTGTTCTTTAGCAATCCCTCCTTCTAAGCTTCCAATGATGCTATCTTCTTGAACTTTAGTTAATGAAAAGATAAATATGATCTGTGCTATGCCCAGCTGTGTTTTTCTTGTACTGAGGAATTCACAAAAGGAAAATTTTAAATCATGCATTTATCAGTGAACAAGCTTGCTAAAGCAAATAGATTTCAGCCTTCTGAGTTTGCTTCAATAAAAGATTAAACGTTAATAGTGCAACTTACCACACTCAACAGATTTATGAATAATCAAACTTTGGAGGAAGGCCAGGCCATTTAAGAACATTACCTTCCAAACAGATGCCAATAGTATGTAGACATCTTCCCTGTAGCTAAGCAGCCATATTTCCTACCACACAATTCAATATTGACTGAATAATTGGCCTTTACAAAACATTTATTAAAATACACAATTTATCACACATGCAATGCCTGTTTAAGAGTTCCAGATGGGGAGAGAGGTACGGGGGAATACATACAGCTCCTTCCCAATTACTAGTCCAATTTGATTGGTCAACAGGAAGTGAGAACTAGAACATTTATATCAAAGGGTCCAAATTATCAAGGAGTTTTTAAGGTATAAAGTGAATAAGCATCATACCACATACCACTCATGAATAGTACTTTGCATAGCCTTATTCTCCTTGCACACAAAGCTCCCTTTCTTGTTTTTACTTCCGTGTTCTAATACTGTTCCTAGGTGGCCAGGCTGCTTTTATGCTGCTGCCTTCCTTTTCTAGATTAGTACACTGAGGCATGGAGTTTGCTGAGTGCTCTATCTACCCAAAGTAGCACGTTAAGTTAATGATTATGTGAGAGTTGGAGTCACTGTGCCAGGTTTACTAGCTCTTTGCAAAAGTTTATCTGTTTCTTTATCCTATGTCTTGGTATACTTCTGTTAAGTCACCAATTTAAAAAAATCTCCTTGCTAACAAATTCTGAATATATGTGGACAAAATGCTGTAGTAAGAAAAGACTGAACATAGTTATAATGAGCAATGAACTAAAAGCACACTCTTGGTACAATGCAAGATTGAAAAGTTATCAGATTATTTTATAGGTCTGTCATGGCAGAAAATACCACTGGATCTCAGTTAGTCTTCTGCCAGTTTAGAGTATGCTTCTTTATATTTTGGCATCATCTCAACAAAAATTCTGGTCATGTTTTCTATAATGGGAATTCCTAATCTAATCTCACTTAATGCTAAAAAAAAAAATGAGAATATCATTTGTCTTTGGCACCCAAGCAATCCTGAGCAGGTTCCCAAATCATTTAAAAGTTCTCTAACACCTAAAGCTGAGTATCCAATTTCTTTAGTGGTTATTATTATTATTATCATAATCATCATCATCATCATCATTATTTGAATACCTTTAGCTTCTTGAATTTTACCTGAACTTTGAAAAGAAGAAAGGTTTTTATTAGGATAAGGCTTGCCATTAAATGGATTCAGAAATATTTTTGTCTCAGTCTTGCCTTCGTGACAGCATACACTCACACGTGCGTGCACACACACACACACACACACACTCATACTCCTTTGGTCCAAAGCATAGGTGTCCAGCTTCCTTCTGGAGTTATTTAAAAAACTATCATTTCTCTATGTTCAAACATACCAAGCAAAAATGGAAAATATAGAGAAGTTGCAAACTTACTGACTACAGTAAAAAAAAAAAAAAAAAGACACAATGTTCAAATTGATGTTTAGTTAGCTAAGTTGAATTTATAAAAACTACAATAAAGAAAAGACAGGAATGGACACACAAGAGGAAAGAAAAGAAATCCTGAGTACAAGAACAAACAGCTCACCTTCATGGATTACTGAAGCCTAATACACAGAACGTTCAGGGTTCCGGGTTATATCTGTGTTATGTAATTTACACTATTTATACTCTAATTATGAATTTTTAACTTATATGTTAAAATTCACTTATGTTAAATATTAAACTCAGCACAGGTAAATGTACTCATAAACTAGAGGTTTTGAAAACTGTTAGAATTCCTTTGAAAAACAAGGATAAAATTTTATAATATATACAAAAATATTAAAGCACTGCTAGTCTTTGTCTTAGTAGTTCCACTGTTGAAAATTTTCTTTAAATGTGTAACAGCAACAGGCTTATTGTGTTACATTTCAGTTTCAAACTATACAAATAACTAACAATGCAAACATATGTAAGAAAATTACTGAACCTGAATAGAGTAAAATTGAATTTTTACAATGACATTCATAAATAATATGAAAAGGTCCATGTTTATGGTAAAACATTAAACAAGAAAATGTTGAAACTATAAGAAAATTAGGCAAAACATAAAAGAGGAATGTTTTAAAATTTTTAATACTATTTTCATGTTCTGAAAGCATGACAAAAAATTGAGTTCTTCTTGGCCATATTTAAGTGTGAGGCACAATCACCCAAACCTAACCACCCCACTTTGAGTAGGTAGTAGCGGAAGCCAGTCTAATTTCTCCAAGGGAGACAATCTCACCGTACAGCTCTACCTGCAAGCTCCTCAGGGTTTCAGTTGGTCTCCTGAGTATGCATCAAGCTCATATACCCTTTGTCTGGAAATAACGTCTGCCTTCCGTGAGCTACTCCCCTCTACATCAAAGGACTGTCCCTGGCAGAGCACATGCAGGGTGTGCAGCCCCAAGCCTTGAGCACAGCCACGTCTTCACATCGTGAAGCTACACTGTTCTGATAAGGGGCGCAGTCTCTTCTCCAGGAATCCTATGTTAAACCGTAAATACCTCAATGTTAATAGAATCAAGTAATCACTAAATGACCGAGCCGAACAATTGCTTATTGAGAAAGGCAAGGAAGGAAAAAGCAGCTTCAGTACTCCAATGTTAAAACAACAACCACCAAAAACGACTTTCCACGTTTATAATATTTTAATTTCTGTATTTTAAAACCAGATATTTATTGCTCTTTTAAAATGTCTCTGGGTAACATTTTTAGTTCTGCAACAGTGCTGCTAACATTCCAAGACCAGCTATCGTGCAACTGCCCATAAAAAAATTAACACTACCAAGGCCATTTTTTTCTGTCCTTAAGCTCATACCAATGAAAACTACCCTATAGGCATAAACTTGATATTTCTGTTCACCACACATTAACTCAGAGTTCCTCAGGGTGTGACGCCCAGGTGATTTCTGTGATGCAGATTTCTAAAAATCTGGCTGGAAACTTGCATGATTGAACACTCCACTCGTGGCAGAGTACAACCATTGATCTTCTCTTATTTTACCCAATCTGCACTTAGTCTTGGAAGATTAACTCTTTGGCAGTATGAAGTCACATTGCTGAGCACAAAAGGGGTCCCTCCCGAGGCTTGGGAAAGTGCATTAGTTCTCAAAGTAGGACCCAGGGACTTCTAGGGGTCTGACGTGATTCATAGGAAGCAAAGAATAGAAGTGGCTAAGAGGAGAGTTGAGGGAGAGACACAGGCTCTGGAAGGAATAGAATCAGAGTCCTGGAGCTAAAGAAAACCTCAGCAATCAGACAGCATAGACCTTGCAATGCACCACACAACTAGTTAGTAACAGGAACTCAGTCTCATTTTCCTTCCACTACCCTGGAATATTTTGAGGTAAAAGAATGGGGACAGAAGGAATCTTGCCATAGAGAAATATTATGTATTGTATTATGATACCGTATTAAAGAAACATAGTAAATGAGGACAAAGTCTTATGAATAAAGGAAATCTCTAAAACATGACTGTTAAGGTCCTCGTATAAATTTTAAATTATATTTGGGTGCTGAAGAGACTATGTCAGGAACTGAGGTGGATGCTGGCTTCATAAAACTTCTCTTTGTCAATGTAATTCCCCACACCCCATTTCTCACGCTTTTAAAACAACCACCACAACAAAAAAGGATCACAGTAGGTGTGGGAGGTCAGGCCAGCCTCACCACATGTGGTGAGGATAGAAAGGAGAGGAGAGGGGAGGCAGGCAGGCCTGGGGGAAGGAGCATGGGCAAGGATGAGAGAAGATAGCAAATGAGATGAAGAGAAACACATCCCCTGCTAACCTCTGTCTGCAACATCTGCCTCCCCAGAGCAGGGGAATGTGAAAATGAGGTAGTCGGCTACAGAAGAGGAAAGCCAAATCTCTGTCCACACACTTACGAGGAAGAGGGATTGCATGCATGAGTTAGAACTGCAGCTACTCACATGCTGCTTTATGTGAATACTTAGAAACTTATAAAAACATTTTCCATAGCATCCCTTTGTCACAAAGGAGGCATTTGTACCGTTCAGAACATCTGTCAAAAGGCAGAGAATATAAACTATATTCTATGATTTTGTATGTCTGCCCCCCACCTGTACACTGAAAGTCATAGATACGTTTTAAAAGAGAATGTCTCAAAATGGGAAAGCCAAGGATGCTGTAAGAGCACTCAACCAAATTACCTTTGTGTCAGTCGCTGAAGTTCTTGTCACAAAGAACAAAAATCATCATGCTTCTATATAGAAATAAGCAGCCTGTAACAGTCCAACATGACCACAAAGAGAAACGGAACTCAACCTCCACCATCCATGCTATACCTAGTCAATAATTATCTAAGCGGTATCAGTTATGTTTTCTGTGCATCCTGGTTGGCCTCTAAGTAAAGAGAAGGAGCCTGAGAGCAGGGCTTGAGAACCCTGCGGTTTCTCTGTAAGAGTAATATCTCAGGCGGCGTGTGTGAAGAATGGGGTGTATGCAGCTTGTGATCTGCATGTTTATTGCTTTAACTTTCTACCCACTTCTGGAGAACCATTGCTCATCCTAATCACATTCAAAGTCCCCAGAAGGCAGCAAGAAGTTCCTAGTTATTGGCAATTTAGTGCTTGGAAACCCTAGAGGAAGACTGCTCTGTCACTGTGTGCTGTCATGGCCATGTGGCAGCCACTTAGCCAGCCTGGACCCAAAGCTCAATAGTCAGGGAGGACTGTGTTGCACCACTCCAAAGTTCCTTCAAGGTGAGTGAGGATAAGCCGTGTCTTTAAAAATTTCCCCGACTTTCAAGAAAGAAGAGATACATATTCAATAAACATCATACATTTAAATCTAAATTTGATCACGAGAGCTAGAAATCTAAGAAAAGACATATCCTCTATTTCACAGCTTTTACATTGTTTTCTGAAGATAAGCTGCCCAAGAATACCTACTAGCTAATGATGGTAGGAGAGTTAAATTGGGGGAAACTAAAAGTTGAAACAGGGCTGGGGATGTAGCTCAGTGGTATAGCGCTCACCTAGCATCTATAAGGACCTGAGTTTGATCCCCAGTACTATTAGGAAAAAGGAAGTCAATTAGAAGCAAGATAAACCTGGGAAGACAAGGTTTGAATCTGAATTCTGAATGCGAATGAAATAATGACAAACTGAAGAAGAGGGACAATTTTTCATATGAAAATGCTATGACAAATGTTGAAGACTCTAGATCTATATAAGTATGACAAATATCTATAGCTACACTGTCAAATACAGTAATCGTTAGCCATCTATGGCTATTTAATGGAAAATAATTAAAATAAATTCAGTTGATAAACTATTTTAAATAATTAAAAATTCAGTTCCTACTTACACTAGTGCTCAATCACTGCACACTTCTGATGAAGGGCTACCATAAGGAGAGAGAAGAGTAGAGAATGTTTACCACTGTAGAAAGTCCTTTAGACAGCTCTGACTCCAGAATTACTAATAGATGTTAAAGTAAACAAAGATGTATAACATAAACTTAAATAAGATTCACATTGGTAAAAGTGGCAGTGGCATCCTCAAACTGTAAAGAACCTTTACAGTTCTTTAGCTCAATTATTATTTGCAGAAAAAAGCAGGCAAAGAAAAAAGCAGGCAAAGCAATGCTTAGGCCAAGTTACAGAGTTTCAGGAAGAGTCTACTCTGAAGTCCCTCCTCTGACTGAGAAGGTGCAGATGTGCTCAAACACAAATACACTCTGGGGTACTCATAGCACGAACTTACAGAAAGATCCTTATATCCCAGGCCTGCTACAATTGTGAAGAGAGCTAGGAGTGGTGATAGCAAGGACATTTTAAAAGCTGGAAATTCAAAAGTAACTATAAGGATTTGACCCGACCTCAAAACAGATTGGTACAGAAAGGAGCACTCTTACACAAAAAGAACACCTCGACATTCTCTATCTTCACAGGGGCAGATGGTTAAATAATTTTTATCCCTGAAATTTGCTCAGGATTAAAATGGTTATCCAGATTTGTGATTGGGTCTGTTTTTGGAAGGTCGCCTGACCAGGGTGTTTAAAGTATGCAATATCTTGTGAGCAGGAAGGATCGATAACGTTTCAAGGTCATCTCGGGTACTGGCACATTGTTATCCTGGCAAATATCTTAGTTTTCCAGAGATGCACAAATGTCAATTTAAAATACACTATTTGATTTTGCCCTCTTCTTTTTTTTTTCCTTTTCACTACACCTATTTGATAATGTGTACGTCCACAAATTCAGACATTCGAGGAGGTCACGTGATAATTGTATAACAGCTACCCAGAATGAAAGCTTGAAAACCGTGCAGTTGGAACTATAGTTTAAATTGGTTTGTATTGCTAGATGAAGCTCAAAAGTCTACCTGATTCCGGATAGGGAGCTTATACAAAATTAAGATGGCTGGTATGAAATTTCAAAACTGCATTAACTATAAACTGGATTGCATTCTTACTGATAAAACTAAAGTTCTCTTTTTTAAATGTAGATGACATCTTTGTTAACGCTAGGGAGTACTAACTGGGGCACTTATTTTTCATGAAGTTTTTGGAGATTTTACTGATGAACTAAAATCCAGGTATAAATAATAGAGTAAGAGACAATTGAATCCATAGAGTAATACATAATGTATTTTAATACACAGTATCATATTTGTCTGCCATAGTGGTCAGATTTTATAGCAAATGGTGTCTTAAAAGTGAGGGAATAAAAGATCAGATTGGTTAAATTATGTACCTAAGAGCTGTTAAACCCATATTTACTTTAAAAAATTAGTTTAACACACAGTCATACATAAATATATTTTTTTGGAAAAGTGTTATGCAACACTACATACAAAGCTAAAGTTTCCCCCAATCTGTGTTCCCTCTGTCTTCTCAGAGACAATCTCTGTTGCTACATGAAGAATACTAAGACTGGAAACGCCTTAAAGATCTGACACTTAGCAACTAATCAAACTAAATATAATTTAAAAGAATGTAGCAAGTCTACCTTAAATAATTTAAATTTCTGAAGTGCTTTGACTGTGTGAGACAGTCAAAATATGTGCCACCATAAGAGTCAAGATATTTAGTGAAAGACTCAAACTGCAGAAAAGAACATACAATAATACGCTGTTATTGCACACATGCACATGCGCAAATAGACACCGTATATTTTCTAGGAATTCTAGAATTCCTTTCCTTCCATGAGGCGTCCTCTTTCTTTTCATGTCATGGGAAGGTCTTGAAACTATGACAGGCAACACAGCAGAGTAAGATAAGGAACAGACATCGTGTGTTATATCAGGCTCAACAATGTTTCTCTGATTATTACTCTTACATGGATAGTTCGCTTTGTTCTTGCCTCCAAAGCATATATAACGTTAAACAAACTCCCTCCCTGGAAACAAGAAGTATGAATAAATATTTCTTCACTTAAGAAAGATAAAAAATTAAGGGAGAGGAAACAAAACTGAATGAGTGTGAACTCTGATTTGTCAGGCTCTAACTCTTCTGTTTCCATGTGGAAGCTTCTTGTCAAATAAATCTTAATTTACAGCAAAGGGAAGGAATTGTGCTCTACTGGACAGAGGACTCTGAAAGGGGAGCTGAAGAGATGAATTTGAGTCCAGCTCAGTCTCCCACTTGGGCACAGAACAAGTCCCTCACTTCCCAGTTCCGGAGACAGTGGACATAGTTTTTTTATTATTCCTGCATTGCCTAATGGGGGTCTTTTCTTCACAGGCACGCATATCCTTTACAAATGAAACTTCCTGTGAAGACAGGCAAGATATCAGATTAAGCCTTTCAATATATATTACTTCTGTTTCCTCGTTTTTTCACTGTTCTCACAATGGCTGCTTCTTCGAGGGGTCCCAGATGTGAACTCTGCTCCAACTACTAAATAGGATTATAGCAAGGGAATTCACACAACAAAACATTCTTCTTGATGCCCAACCAGGATTTCTTCTAAAGCGATGCTCCTATACCATCTGCTCTAGCAAAATTCAATATATTTCCATTTATCGTGTAAGTCTCAGACTCTCCTCTCTTAGCCCTAAAGAAATCTTAATAATCTTCCTAGTTCAAAATAGTTCTAAAGTGGACCAAACCAATTTCTCTTAGGGAGAAGTATCAGAGATGATACATGTACCGACAGCATACAGCAAGATTCCTAGAACAAAGAATATTCCCAAGAAATAGTTATTAATCAATGATGACATAAATAAGGATGTAAAGGGATCTTGTTTGTACACATTAAGTTTTTCACTAGGCTATGTACCAGTGTGTACACAAAAGCTTGATCATTTATAGTTATCTCTTCAAGGATCACTTTAGGCTTAAGCTCCTAATGTTCCCTTGGCTATCATCAGAATTTTTCACACACACTGTGGTAGGTCTTAATTTTGCCATAATTATTTAGTCAGTCTGCATATTAGATGAGTGCACATCTACATGTTAGAATCCAATTTTAAATGCCTTGAAGTGGGATTACATTGATTTTTAGGACTTGACTGTAAAATTAAGCTATGCTTTCACAAATGAATGTACTAAAAATTTAGCAGCCTCCAAATTTATTTTAGGGATTTTAACATGAAAGTCAACACAGAAAATGAAAGCATCATTATAATCTTAGAAAAATAACTCCTTAAACCTGGTTTCCAAAAGTTGGTTGGAAAGTTTTATCAGGTTCATCTGTATAAATACCAGATTATTCATATTAGTTCTCTGATGCTTTGATAATCAGTTGTCTTAGAATAATAGACAACAGAATTAAAAAAAAAAAAAGATGGAGCTGAGTTATCAAATGGAGCTGCTTTTATGCAGTCTCAGCCAGCATGGTCCAGAGGGAGCAATGAAGGTTCCTGATGCATGACGAACTCACTCTCCTTTATTTGACCTAAAAAAAGATGGCTGAGTTATCAAATGGAGCTGCTTTTATGCAGTCTCAGCCAGCATGGTCCAGAGGGAGCAATGAAGGTTCCTGATGCATGACGAACTCACTCTCCTTTATTTGACCTTCAAAAGTCAAGCCAAATATTGGAATCTCTCCAATTCTTTCTGGAGATGTCAAGATAATTTTTTAAAAAACACTTAATACTTTGAAAACACCAATATTCCAACCATGAACTACACTGCACTCAGCAGCAAAACTGTAATGTCCTACTGGCCATGTCTCAGATCATTTTCAACTCCACTCAGTAGAGGGACTATAAGATTCCCTGTCCTGGGCAGGCTCAGGTGTGCCTGGCTGAATCTATTTGAAGTCAAAGTAAGAATGACCTTCACTCTCACCATTTGATAGAATTTTCAGTTAGATAAATAAGTTATCAGTTCAGGATTATCTTAGTTCACCTAAGTGTGTTTCCAGCTTGCTTTCTCTACTTTGAATTTCTAGGCATTCCCTTCAAACTGCTGCGAAATATTTTAACCACCACCACAAAAGCTAAGATCTCAGCAATTTAGAACTGACTAGGAACCTTGACCAGAAATCTCAGTCTTTCTTATGATTTATCTTTACTACTTAGAATCTGATTGTTCATTGATGATGTCTTGATCTGATGTGGGAACATCAGATCTATATTCACCTGCTTCCTTCACCAAACACAAGAGAGGAGAAACTTTTTTGTTACATAGCTGTTGAGTGGCAAATCTGTGTTATAAATCAGAGGAGAAGAGAGGAGAAAAAGAGGGTTAATTTGTAGTGGTGGTAGAAGCATAGAAAGAAAAATTTGTGGAGCAGAAAAGAGAAAAAAAGAAAATGTCTAGTTTTTTAACAGAAAGACTAGAAGATTCCATTTCTTGAAATTAAACATTTTTTTACTTTCTCTTAACTGTTTGTATGTATAAATTTGTGATTCTGGTTGGGAAAATGTATGGTTTCATTCTAAAATAAATAAAAATATTTAGTTACTATCCACTTATTCAAGCACATTTTTAAGTCCCATCCAATATTAAACCTATATTTCAGTTACCAAGTAAGACGGCCTCTTTTCTCTTCTTAACCAAAATAATGCTTAGCTAACATTCTAACAGAACAATACTTGATGTTAATTTTTAATATTTCTGTTGCTTACCAAAGGCAAATTTCTGCTATGTTGTTTGCAAAAGCAAGACTAGTGTTTCATTGTTGTGATAAAAGGTCATGATTTTTCAAAACACCACCTTTTAAACTTTTCCACAAAGATCTCTGAAAGGAACAATGACAACAGAAATTATACAACAGAAAAAGGGGGGAGAAACACAACTGGGTCAGCAGTCATAATCAGCCATAAGTCACCCAAACTCTAATGCTTCTCAGGGAAATAAAGTTAGCAAGAGGGAAAGAAAAGTTTCTGAAAAACATTGTGGGTGAAACAGAATCTACAGTTAGGGTGATCTTTCTCTCTTACTAAAAAAATGTCACTTGTCAAGGTCTGCTAAATAAAATGTTCTGAGAGGGGCTTGGTGGCGCACGCCTGTAATCCCAGCACTCAGGAGGCTGAGACAGGAGGATTGCTGTGAGTTCAAGGCCAGCCTGGGCTACATAATGAGTTCCAGGTCAGTCTCAACAACATAGTGAGACCCTGTCTCAAAAAACCATAAATAAATAAATAAATAAATAAATAAATAAATAAATAAATAAACTATTCTGCAAAGTTTAAAATTTCCATGCATTTCTCTAAGCATGAAACTATAATCTCGAGCATTTTTTGTGAATTCCATGCAAATATCTGAGCCTAATTATTTTACTTTCTTTTAAATTTCATAACTATTTACAGTCTCATGTACTAATCTCACAGCAATTATAGTTATGTCAGGCACCTAGTATATCCATTCAAGAAATATTTATTGTATGATTACTATGTAAAACATAGTGTCAGGTATCAGGTAGGCAAAAACACACACCCATGCATGTGTCCACATGCACATATGCAATTCAAGACCCCACCACTCCATTGCAAACAATTATGTTTATAAACCTTTATCATTAGATTGTAAAAATGTTTCTCATTAGATATGGTAAAGAGCTAGAATGTTCAGCCACATATGTACTAAAATTGGAATGATACAAAGAAGATTAGTATGACCCTTGTGTAGGATGATATGCAAATTCATGAAACAATCCATATTGTTAAAATTAAAACAAACTTTAGCAGACTATTCGGTATCTTGGATTGTCTGCCAATATCATTTTGAACATTTTTTTAGTGCAGGCATCTGTAGATAAAGAAGTATAAAATATTCTGCAAACTATTTACATGTCAGGTAATTTCATGGGCATGTAATTTTGTCTCCTAAATTTTTCTCTGTTGTTTTCCTGCTAATTGAATCTTGCTTATACTCGAGGCTTTTTTACAACTGTCTTTTAGTGATGATGAGTGAAAGTATTTACAAAAAGAAATGACAACTGGATTCTTTTTTAAAAACAGAACTATAACAGGTTTAGAGTAAAACTCCAGGGAAGCCAAAAAACAAGTGTGCTTTATTTGGGAAATGTGAGATCTTTGGGTGGGATGGGACATAACATCTGGAGATGGGGCGGGTTGTGGCTGTGGTGTAAGCTATAGCAGATGCGGTTGAAGAATATAGGTCACGTTTTGAGGGCTCTAATGTGCGGCACCGAAAAGCTGCTTTTATTCCTACTGAAAATGGAGAAGCACTGCAGATCTCTAATGAGTAGGGCAAAGCATGCTGAGAGTATGTTTTAGACAGAAAGGACTGATGGCAGTGTAGAGGCTGATGGCAAAATTAGTCTGGGGCTGCTGTGATGTCCCAGCAAAGCAGAGTCCTGCATGAGAGCAGTGTGATGGAGAGAAGGGAACATATTGGGAAAAGTTTAGGACAGAGTACGACTGAACACTTCATGGTGTTATGCTTTGTCTTCTTCTGAAACAGGAAGTAATGCTAAGCCATTGCTCTGATTACCCTAAACTAGCTTACCCTTACCTAGCTACCCTTACCTAGCTTCTCTCTGGGCTGTCCTCAATCACATCACATAAGAGTCAATTATTAGGCTGAATCTTGCTACTCACCATATGATCTGTGGAAAAAGGCATCAGAACCAACTGAGAACCCATTAGAAAACCAGATCTCAATGCCCACCCCAAAGCTGCTGAGCTAGAACCTTCATTTTAGCAAGGTCCTTGGCTAAGTTACATTCATATTACACTCTGAAAAGCACTGAGGTAAAGAAGTACCTCTGGACTTAGAAATTGTGAGGCCTCACTTTTTTCACTGACTTCTTACAATTTCCCTTTTCTCCTGCATGACATTAAGCATGTACTGATTCACTGTGAGAGTTAGATGCGATAACCAGTGTTAAAATATTCTGTGAACTCTAAAGCATGATACTGAGAAGATGTAACCTCATTTTAGCATTGTGACCATCCTTTCTCATAACAAAATAAGATCTTTGTCTATTTTGAACCCTAAATGTGGAACTGATAAAAGGGACAAATTTGCAGAGAAAAAATCAAAGCTATCTTCTCCAGTGTTTTGTTGTTGCTCTTTTGGTTTTGCAAAATTATTTTCTTTGAATAAGGGAAAAGAAAAAATATGAAAAAAGGAAAAATGGAAACAAAGTCCTTGTAAATAGGGAAAGGTAAAGGGGGTGAAAGGAGGGCAGGGGAATGGGGAAAAAATAAGAACCAAGATATATCACGTAAAGGTACAAGATCCCAATGATAAATGTAATTATTGTTTGCCCTAAATGTACCAGTAAACTTAATGGGAAAAAAATAGTTACTAGTTATAAGAAGTATTCAGAAAATACACATGAGGCCATTGGTATGTGTTTTCCATAATTTAAGTGTTAATAACTAGAGAAGTTATAAATGTGAAATCTCTCAAAATAATTAACAAAATGACTTGTCAACCTTTTTTTTCTTGAGGTTACCTATCATTAGATATATTACTTTAGCTGCACATACAAAATTGTGAAAACCAAATAAATTTTTAAGGGTTGACACATTTGTCAAAAAAAATTATTTCCTTTGGACTGTACTGCTATATTTCTAAGTCTTCCATTAACTCTCAAAACTTATATCCTTTTTCCCACTGAAATAAACAAGAGAGGAATAACCAAGTTAAGTACTTCATTCTGAATAAGCCTAGTGAGCTTATCCTGGCCATTTTTCTCCCCGGCCCATTTTCTTTCAAAGTAAACACAAATGCCAACACTAAAAGAAGTTCCTGGAGGAAGATACAGAGATAGTTTCAAATAGATTATAAGCCTATTTGTCTCTATCATCCTGCCCAGAAAGAAAATGAAGTCCACCTGATGACCTTCTTCAGCTTCCTTCATGTCCTGACTCCACGGTACCACATTTTCAAGGCAAAGCAAGTGAGCGCTATACACAAGAGTAGTCCATGAGGTGTGACTGGATATGCCTACAAGTACACTCAAATCTAAGAGATTCCTTGAGAGAATCTCTTTAAAATTACATTCTTTCTGACACATTGCCACACATAAATAAATATGTTTATTAAAGTGGATAATTTCTATATAGCAGCTTTAAAGGAAAGAGGAAGAAATTATTGTTGGTTGATTCTAACATGCATTCATTCTTTTACTGAGTAACTATTAAGGCCCCAAATGTGTCAGACCCTGCCACTGACAGTAAAGAGCCAAAAAAAGATAGGTAGACCTTCTGCTTTCAAGGAAAATATAATCTAAAGCAATATCCTCCAACATTTAGCATCACACACCCTGTCAATAAAATGTGTTTACCATGTGTCCCAATATGTGCATATATTTGTAAACTATGTGATAACCCATGCACACAATGTAATATACAGTACAGTAATATGTATATTAATAAATCTAAATGAAAATGACGGCAGAATTGTAGAAATAGGTCTTAATATCTGCCTGTGCCCCAGAAGTCCACCTTCTACACTCCCTGGCATGTGGGTGCCACTTGAGACATCTCTCCTTCGGAATAATATCTCCGAGATAAATGTTTCCACAGAGACAATGTCATCCAGAGTATATGACTATTTCCAACAACTCCAGAATTAGAACAAAACAATTATTAAAGTTATTCAGAATCAGACTCATTTTATTTTTTCTTTAAATCTCTAATGACTTAAATCACATTTGGAGCATAGTAGGTGTTTAATAATTGATTATAGAATTAAAAGAAAATGAAGAGGGATGAAGGGAGATGAGTACATGTGCTACAAAGAGCCATTTGTACGATAAGAAATAATACTTTGCATGCCAATAAAAGCATGAGTTGCTTCCGTTATTTTAAGAATAATAATAATTTTTTAAAACTATACAAAATTCATGAGGAAAACCTGTCTCCAAATCACTTCTATCTTTGTCAAGATGAAATCCTTAATCCTAGATCTCATCTTCAGAATTTAATAAAGCCTCTCACTTTTCAAATGAACATTAAATCGATTTTACTCTAAATAGTAAAGTCATTTTTGAAATGCATTTACATAAGGGTTCCTTAAAATTATTTATCTTGCCCACAATTCATTGAAAAGGAAATGGTGATAGAGTTACATAGTTACCTCGCTTTATAGCTGACCTCTATCACCAGTGCCTTTGTTCAAAATCAACTGTATTTTCTTTCTGGCAAATGACTTCTACCGATAGTTGGTAATACTAATATTTGTGCCATGTTATCAAAAACATTTCCCAAGAGTCGTAGCTGCAGCATTATCAATAATAGATTTATCTGTTACATCAAAGTTTGGGTGTAATAAACTTATCAACATTTCTACAAGTTTCCCTCGCACTCACTGTCAGCTTGGACAAAAGGTGCTTTGTGAAGCATGCCCCCATCAGACAGAGTTCCTTCAGGTGCAAAACCAATCTCACGTGCCAGGTTCTGCACCCGGCCTGCTCACCTGAGTTCAGAAAACCCCATCAAGATCCCACCGAAGAGTCTTTGCCCTCAGAACTCTGCAATGAGGGCAGATGAAGTCCAAGTGACCGTGTAGGGAACTGCGTTTCTTGTGCTTCAGTGCTACCAGACACTTCACTCTGGCATGCAATCGCCTTTCAGTATCCTCAAGGACACATCCTAGCCACCTCCTTTGTGGTCTTGGGAATCCTGAGTGTTTAGAATAGAATCACTGTTCACTCTGATGCTCTAGCCTGACAAGTCTATTTTTGCCTCAGCTTAACCCTGAGGGTCTCCAATATTCTGACTTGGTGGAAGAGAAGAATTTTTCCCAGGAACTTTCCTCCCCCTCAACAAATAGTTAAGCTTGTCTCACAATCTGAAACCTCAAATAAGACCTAAATCCCCAAGAGATGCCTGTAACCAAAATGCTGACATTCATTTTCTTAAAGTATGTGAGCATGAGCACACGTGTATATACAAATGTGTAAAAGTTACACATCCATATTTGTGCTTTTCTCACAAAAGTTGCATATGGTAGGTCTCTATTTTTAAAACAAAAGCTCTATACGTGACCTCAAACTTGCCTCACACAGTAAAATAACCCAAAAAACTCTTACAACATAATCACTCATTTCTCATTTTTACATTGCCATAATATCAGTTTTGCATGTGTCTGGCACACCAAGATAAGATGTACATCAGGGTCCTCTTTACCATCTCAGGCACTGACTTCACTTTTCAGGAAGTCAAGGTGGGGAGGCTGCCCTTTCCGGCACGACCCGCAATGTGGTCAGCATGGTGTGAGAGGAGGCCGGTCCCCAGCCGTGACTCTTTCATCACCAGAAGTCTGACCCTTCTATCAGATGTAAGGAAAGGTGAAAAAGCCTTTTTTTTCTTTTTCCTTGCCAACTACTGGACTTTGCATTCCTTCCCACCTACTGCCCTAGGGCCCTCGGGAGGCTTCTGGCCCATTATGGAAAGTGTTTATAAAGCCCTCTGGTGCCCAGTGGACAGACAGTGCAGACACTAGCCGAACAGTAACAGCCGAGCTGCAGACATGCAGCGGTCCCTGCTTTCGTGGCTTTTTGACAGTGCCCTTTCAACACATGAACATTATTTCTCAGGGCAGTAATCCCATGGTCCTTATTAAATTCTCCATATCCCACAGACCCCACCACGGCTTTTCATCCCACCCTGAACACATTCTCTGCTCTCAGGGCAAACACATTCTCTAAGGAGCTGACCTAGAACTGCAATGGGTTTGACACGAACTGGTCAGCGGGCTTTGCGTGCTCCGACAAGTGGAAGTCCCCTGCTTCCTTTACATCTAGTTTCTCACACGGCTTCGACATAGGATACAACCCAAGTAGACAGAATGGTCTTGGGAAAAGGTGAAAGATTCGGAGGAAACCTCCACTCAAACAATACTGTTAAAAATGCTGATTAGTTAAGATAAGATGTTCTCTCATTTTCCTGAAAGTTTTATCTTTATAGATAGGCTACACAATCATGACCAACTCTTAGCTGAGTGTTTTAGAGGGGGTTGTTATTTTCAAACAGCATGTGCTGTGGTGTTTCCTTGGGGGAACACATTCCAATTTCTTAATGGGGTGTAATCAGTAACACATTTGCTTTGGGCCCTGTAATGATGATGCTGTTAACTGCAGTCACCAAAAATCCTTTAAAACAGCTGTTTTCAACCAACTTTCACTGTGAATGTACTTTTGTGTGTTTAACGTATTTGGCAAGCATTTGAGAAAGCCTCTGCCTACTGTTTTATTTGTTTCCATTTATGAAAACGTGGGTTCACTATGAAAATCAGTTGCGTTTGTAAAATTATCAAGGAACCATAAGAAAAACTACCCTGTCCTTGCCACCATCCACAATTTCTAGATCATCTCCGGTGAATCCACTCAGAAGAAACTTCCACCCACTTGTTTAGCCATAGGCTGAATAGCAACTCTTCTTCAGGCATGAAAGGGAGAAGCATTTGGAGCAGGGAGACCCAGTAGTGGGTGGCTAAAGAAATTACTAATCAAGGAATTTCCAGTAGACAGCTATGTACTTTCTGGGCCACTTATAGCTACAGTTATCAGCTGAGCACCATTGCCTCCGTTATTTTCAGCCCTCTCCTCTGAAATGCAGGAATTATCCTCCATTTGGAGCCTGACCAAGGATAGCACACCATCTTTCTCATAAAATTACCCAACCAGGAAACAGGCAATGTGCATTGATGGTTGGTTGACATCTGGCCTTTGCTTCTGTCTGCCTCAGTTGACAATACTCACTGCAAGATAGCATGCCAAATACTGTGGTGCATAAAATTGTAAGAGCAGAAAAATATCTTTGCCATTTTATGCCAACCACTCACCAAATTGAGTATTATCAGTGTATTAGTATATGTCCTCATAGGTCTCTATAGTAGTCAGGGCACACAACTGAAAAACAAACAAACAAAGGACCCACGCCAGACGTTTGCCTGCCACCCGGTGAGTGTTCTGGACAAAGATAGCCCTGTGATCTGAGCATCTTAAGAAGGACCCAGGAATTGTCCTCTCCCACTTTGCATCCCTCATTCAAAGCTTTCCGTTTTTTCAAAGCTAAAAAGATTCCTCGATCTGCAGTCTCTGGAAAGGCAGACACCTACACAATCTGAGGAACCCTGGGCCTCTCCCATGATCCCTCAACCATACATCTCACACTTTGCCAAGTACGCAGTGTGATAGCTCAGCAGCTGGAGTCCTATTGCCTAGGCCCTAGGAAGATAGAAAATATCACATTTCTATTTCATTCGACCCTTTCACTCTCTCTTTCATGCTCCACTGCCTTTACAAGTCACCATTTCACTGTTGTAACAAGGATTACAGGGGCTTCAACAGGTAAGGCCTCAAGCAAACATGGATACAGGGGACCTGAAAGAAGGCAGAAGGCTTCGGGGCTTATCTGCTCCCTGTGTCACCATTTCTTACCACGAGGCCTGCCCAGTGACAGCAAAGTTGTCCTGAGGCAACCACACAGTAATAAGATACACAACAAATAATGGGTTTTTTTGCTGGAAAAATATATACTCAGGTAATTAAATTGTTAACATGATGGATGGCCTTATTTTATATTTGAATTCAAAGCAACTTTCTGTATCATTCAACTAAAATGTCTTGATGTTACAAAAAAAGAACAACAAAAAAAGAACATCATAACTCCAGAGAAATAGGAATATAGATTTCTGTTTATTTAATTTAAAAATAAACATGGACAGTTTTTTCCTTGCTGGATTGTGCTGTTTACCTGCCATGCATAGAGCTGATGTTCAAATCTCACATTCATTATGCCCTGTTCCTAGATTTTTATACCATATTCCAAAAGCTGAGACCATAGGAAATTTGTCAATATATATGCTTTGGTTTATGTGAGAAGACTAAGAACATATTAGAGAGACTTATTGTTCAGAATATTCCAGAAGTAAGGCCCTGGAGTCTGAGTTTAAAATCGTAACGGACATGCAGTGCTGCCTATGTTGAATCCCAAATGACAATATGTTTTGTGCCCCAGGCATGATTCTGACTAAATCAATAAACCACCCTAAGTCTGATAAAAGTTTTACAAAATATCCAAGACATTTAGAGTAATTGTTAACATCTGCTCATTATGATTCAACAGTGTAAGCAGGTTTAGAAGCCAGATAAATATATTTATTCATCAGCAGCCAGCTTGTCACTGCTACCTCAGTGGTGACATAAAACAGCAAGACATTAGAAGTTGCCTTAGACTTGAGTTTAGAGAATACAAATGAATCATTGTGGAAAACACAAAAAATTCTACATTCTCCATATTTTTCAAGAGTGGGCAGAAGGGGAGAGGGAGAGAGAGGAAACAGGGAAAGAGGTGTGTGTAGGGGTGTGTTTGTGAGAGAGAGAGAGTTTTGGTCAAAAGTCTTAATAATTTACTTTGAACTGAAAACCTAGGGAATATGCAGGAAAAGTAAACAAAGTATAAATCTTGGACAAGAGAACTAAAGACACCTATCACTGCTAAAACATGAAGTGCATTTTTCTTGTTAAATTTCAAAAACAATTCAATTTTGATTTCTACCTTCATTTCACAAAATAAGGAAGCTATTTCTATACTGGATGGCTAAACATAGACCTGTGAAAACAACATTGAGAAAGTTCTGTCTGTTGGAATGAATTTAGTTCAAGAATATACACCAACTTGCAGCTGACTTGTCCTGAGTCAAAACACACTTGAGAGTCATCACTTATTTGTAGCAAGAAAATATTAAGGAAATCATATTTTTACTTACTAGGAATGCTATGGGGCAAGGCAAGCATCTTAACAGTTTTATGTGGCTTTTTGTTTTTTCATGGAATCGTATGTGTGTGTGTGTGTGTGTGTGTGTATGTGTGTGTGTGCATGTGTGTGCCTGTGTGCGTGTGTGTGTGTATGTGTGTGTGCCTGTGTGTGTGTATGTATGTATGTGTGTGTGTGCCTCTGTGTGTGTGTGTGTGTGTGTGTGTGTGGTGCGTATGTGTTTCAGGTGCCCTTCCAGTAGTCTAAATGACCTCTAGTGATGCTAATAGATCTCAGGTTACATGTTCCTTGAGTATTTGAAGCTGAGTTATTTATTAACTTTCAACTACCTTGTGTTATCCTCAATCATGATTGTGTAAAGTAGATTAAATAGAGTTGCTTCGAGTTTAACTCTTTAGTGAGGGAATAAATCTGATAATGTGCCGTCAACTTCAACATAACCCATAACATCAGACTTAGAAACTGTGGGCTTCTCTTATGAAAAGTAAAAAGATTCCAAACAAGGAGGTACTAGAAGAAGTGAGTCACTGGTTGACACCGGTGCACTTTGCTGAAGTGTGAACCTATAAACTCACTAGCTTGTGTCTGCACCATGAATATCGCACTGTGATGTAATGTGCTGTGTAGTCATGTGATGAAAGTTGGATGAACTGAATACCTAAAACAATAGTATATATCTATAGCCAATACATTTTAAGAGGTTAGTTACAAATAAGACCACAAGATTATCAAGACAGAAACGAGAAAATTAACAGAGAGATGCTAGCTAGCTAATTAAAGCTGTAAAAGAAGCAAAAGCTTCTTCATGGATTGTTCTGTTCAGTAACCTGTAATTATATTGTCAATTGCATTAACTTCATTGCCCACTAATAGAGTAAGTTTCAAGGGAGGCAGCCAATGTTGGGATGGTTATTTATTTTTATGTCCTAATTAATCAGTACTGACACCAAACCACATCCTTCCTCCTTGTTCATTATTTAAATGGCCCATTTATATGGATGAACCTCTTTGCTTTGTGTATTTCATTATCACATTAACATGCTTTCAAAACAAAAGGGTTGTTTCTGCTTCAGCAAGTACTTTGAACAAACAGCTCCTTGGGCTATCCTCGACAGACTATGCAAGCTGCATCTCTCACTAGCATTCATACTAGTCAGGGGAGAGTTTGATTAAAATCAAATGGTCACCACTTCATGGGGAAAAATTATTGATGACTTTTATATTGCAGGGAGTGAGGTGAATAGGAGGGGACTTAGCTTAGGAAATGGAAGCAGGAATTCTAATTTTTCATCAAAGATTGGAAAGTAACTTATATTCAACTAGTCATTTCCCTGTACCTCATATATGGAAACCTGAAAAAAAAAAAAAAAACACCTGCCACCAAGTTGAGTTAAAATATGTTGGAGTCACAATATTGAAATATAATTTAAAGTAACTTGGAGAATCCATCTTTGTGACACACGTCCTCTCTGTTGAAGATTCTAGGTGCTGTGTTATCTTTGTCATTGCCCTTTAATGAAAGACACTGTGCTTAAACTACATCTTGATGTGCTACATCACTAGTCTCAAGTATATCAGCTCTAGACAACAGTGTTGGAGAGAACACCGACGTTTTCATATATCCAAATAAAAGAAATCTTCTGCTCAAAAATCATCCCTTAAAAAAGAAGAAACAAGATATAATCAAATATTAAGAAAGCCCCTTAGCATTGTGGAGCACATTTAAAGTATTTGGGAAAGACGTATCTGCTGAGAAGAATAAAAAGACCCGCAATCAAATGTTTAAAGATGTCATATAATGGAATCATTCTGAAAACAGTCAACATTTAAACCTGATTTATTAGTTATCCATTTGGACATGATCTCACATTGCAAATAGTTGATGAATTGTGCTATAATTTTAAGATAACCTTTAAGAGTATACAGGAAAAAGTTACATTGTGGGAACCATGAATATGTACCCACAGGACACATAAAAAACAATAGCTATGAACTTACATGACTGGGTACTTGGACATGAGATGAATCACCTAGCAACAGCAGATTTTTAAATAATGTGTCTCAGATACCATAAGTGCAAGTGAAGAAATGTGCCTTTAAAAACTGTTGGCTAACTCAATAAATTCTGATGATGATAATGACGAACATTATAACTTGAGTAGGATTGCAATATGAAGATAGAATAAAGCAATATTTCTACATTCCTAAATATTATGTCTGTTGATAATGGTTAAAAATCATTTCTCAGGTTTCTGATTGGGTCTTATCAGTCGACACAGTAGGTTTTGTGGATTCCCTTCAGTGGAGGCACAGCCTAACTGTACTTGGATCTGGTGCTGGTTTTCATTTTTCATCATGATGAAAAATCTGCAATTTGTAAAACATGGCAAAACAAACAAAATCACGACTTACATTCCCCACTTTCATTGCAAGCTGGCGGTTTTCTCACAATTTCAACAGTTACTCGCTACCTGCCTTCTACAACTACTACATTTGTGGCCTGGGACTTCATCTATGTTGAATTTTGCTTATTAAAAGGAAATCCTCCTATATACTTTAACTAAATCCTGCATCCTCTAGTCAAAATTCATTTAATATTATTCAAACTTCTGTGAACTTCTGTCCAATATCATCCTTTTTATGGGAAAAATCCATTATTCAAAAATAGCCAATAAATCATTCCTTATCCTTCATTTCCCCCACTTGAATAAGCTTAACTCCCTGGAGCTTTCTCCAAAATACTCGACTTCCAACTGACTATCACGGTATAGCTGAGTTCCTGTACGTTATGGCTAATTATAACATTACATATTATATAAGATTTTAATGATTATTAATTTTAAATAGTAAATATAATTACCCTAAAATATGGCCCATGGATTCCTTTAAATTCCTCAGGAAATTCTCAAATTTCTCTATGACTACCTCAGCCTGCTTCGAGAAATGCTCCATCCTGTCAGTGGCAAGGAGATCAGTTCATGTCTAGGAGAAGTGGGCAAGTGTCTGGTGTGGAACACACTAAAATGGAGAAATCTGTTTCCTCATAACCTAAGTCAAGATTGCTAAACCTAAAAGGCAAGTGAGTTAACCTACTGCATACAGTCGTCGTTACAGCATCTGTTGTCAAAAGTGAGCTCTATTTCAAGCCACAAATGTACAGAAGGTTCTGAATGCCTTTCTAAGTGGCCTCCACACACTGGCCCAATAACAGTTTGCTTTGTTTTGTTTTGGACGCACATAGGGTACTGTGCATGTTTCACTCCAAGTATTAGATCCTATATCTGAATTAGAGAACTACCTACAAGACTAGGATACCTATCTGCAGAATCTGATCATGTGACTGGTTCCAGAGCGAGCTGTGTACTTCAGGCAAAAACTAAAAGCTGGGGTTTATTTAAACAGATTCACATGTATAATATTTATTTCCTAATTTTTGTGAAACATGAAGTGCGCAGTGGACCACAAAGGTTTAGATAGGTAGTTTGGAGTTGTACATTTTAAAGAGACTGAAGTAATAGAGGATGAATCAGCATCTGTGAGAGCAGCTGCTGCAGGACCTTGTTTGTGTATTTGTTTTCTGAAAAAGATGCCAGAATCCTACTGTGTTCTTTGTTCAGGCTAATCTTAGAAGATTCAAGCAATTCCCAGTGTCTATCTCAGATCCTTAAGGTCAAATTCAAGTGAACATGAAGGAGAGCCCTAAAAAGATTTCCAAGGGCCACCTTAGAGGCCAGAATATCAAACACCAGGGTTGAGTATGGGAGGAAGAGGGAGATTTCTGGTGAAGCCTACGCTACCCAATGATCATTCTTGTCAGCAGATTTCCCCAAATCAGTCTAATAGGAGGTTGAAGATCTGAATTTGGGCAAAATGTTTTCAGGCTCCCAGGGAATGGAAAACGCTATGGATCAAATTATATCAATTCAGAATCATGTGGGGTATCCTAATGATTTCCATTACCCTGTGGTCATCTTGGGTGGTGGAGCTCATTAAGGTTCCACCACAAAAATTAGGACACAGAGAATGTCAGACCTGAGAAAGGATTCTACCTGGACTACCACATCTTGATGAGGTGAAGTGACTTGGCCAAGACCTCAACTCTGTAGGACATCACATCACCAACAGCAGACTCCTTCTTGACTACCAAACAGGTGGCTAATGTTTGTCTTTTAAAACTCTTTTCCAAGAAGAGTCAGCTGAAACCACTCAACAGTGTAGGCCAAGCCAAGCTACCATCATCACCTTCCTGGAAGTCCTGAGGCAGCTCTGAACTAACCTTAATATTTCCACACTCATGGTTTGCTCTCCATGCAAGTGGCTCCTCCCTTGGCTTCACATCACACTGAATTCAAACTCAACTTTCTTTCAGGTTGTACCTCTCTAATTTCAGCTCTCTTCTCTCATTCATTCACTGCATGCCATTGACCTTCTGGTTATTTGAAACAATAAACTTGCTCCACCGTTGGGCTACTTGCTCTATCTGTTCTGCTCTTAGCCTCCAAGGCTTTGCTACAGCTATTCCCAAGTTCCACTCTAAAATTTCCTTAAGGTCTCTTTCAGCGCCCCCTCTCAGAAAGACTGTGCCTGACTCTTCTCTTGATTTCTGACTCTTTTGTATGTTACTGCTCCCCCTGTACTCTCTATTCCTTTTCCTGCCTCTGTTTTTTATAGCAGTTATCATTACCAAACATTGCATGTATTTGTTTTGTGTTCATTGTCTACTCATCCACTAAAAGGAGTTTGTCTAGACTTCAGAACAGTACCTGGGACATAGTAGGCATTCCGTTTATATTTGTTGAAACGGTGAGTTGAGATTCTTGTACACTACCAGCCAGTCAACAGTGTCTGGCCCCAGATAACAGGTGAGAGTCACTGCAGGCACCCAGGGCAGCCCTCAGGTAAAGACTTCAACTTAAGGGCTTTGGGGATCCTAGAAGTCACTATTGCTACATTCCTTATCATTTTGCCTCATTTTTATACATTTCCTCTTCCTAAACTTGATCAACTATCTCAATTAGAAAGGTGTTACTGAATCCAGATCAACTATGTGTGCTTCTTAGGACAACTATATGATTTAAGACATCTTCATTGCTTTATTGATTTATCATTATTTCTTGTTTAGTTGATTGGTGGGGTTCAATTTATTTTGCTTTTTCCACTTAGCCCTATAAGGTCTCAGTTTTCTGTATTGCACATAAGTTACATTACGATACTTATCTACTTCTCTATTCAAGGCTAGTATTGGGTTCTGTATTTAAAAATATTTGGAAAGAAAAGATTCATTTTATAAAAAATAATTTATGGAAGAGTTTTGGGAGGAAGCTGGTATAAGACCACTGATAAAGCCAACACATGGCTGGAGAGAGCTGGTGGGCATAGCTCAGGAGACCCATGCCATGCAGGCTAGTTACAGGCAGTCTGTAACCGTCTTCTCTGGTCACATAACTAAGAAGGCATCAAAGAAATAGAAGGAACTCAAAGGTTGACAATCAGGAAGATGCTACCTTCACAAATTGGGATCCCAGTCCTAGCTCTGGAAAACAACTTGGAAAATAATGCATTGAAGTATCTGAAGAAATCAGCTAATCATTGAGTATCAGGACAATCACATCCTTTCTCTCTTTTCTTTCTTCCAGAATCTCCTGTACGGCTCAGCTCTATCCAAAGTCTGACCAGCTTAGACCTGGAATTCAGCAGTCTGAGCTTACAACTATGTTCATGCCCTCATCTCCTTCTGAACTCATGGTGCCATACTGAATTCCAACGAGTGGCGCCTCTTTCCCCTCAGTTGACTCTGAGAAGAGCCTTCTCAGTGTTTCTTCCTAACCTAGAATATTGTCTTTTCTGATGCTTAGTTAATTTTAATTCGAAGATGCTTCATATCTTAATACTATAGAAAAGGTGCACATTATGCTTGAGATGGAGTGATTCAAAGGTTTGTGCCTGAGGTTCCACACAGATCAACAAAGGAAAAAGGTGCCCATCGACACTGGGATTTGATACTCCTGACCCATGTTCACCGGCATAACTGGAATGACTCATCCATTTTATATACTGAGCTTCTGAATAAACATTTGTTTACAAAAAGATTTTACTGTTTTTATTTAAAGTAATTGTTTTAAAGAATTTAAAGTGTAATGACCTATGACTCCAAGGATTTGCCACCACCTGGTGGCAGCATACCCAAATTTCAATGTGCCTTAAATTTTTTAAAGGGTTGAATTGAATCTGCCATCCTAAAATTATAATGTATATGTTCACAATGCAGTGATAGTATTTTAAGGTTAAGATCCCATAAATAAATTTAAAATTTTATTGTGTGGCTCTCCTAGTACTTGAATACATTTCTAATATGCTGTAAAGCTGGGTGTGGTGGTACACACCTGTAATCCCAGCACTCTGGAAGGCTGAGATAAGGAGGATAGCAATTTCAAACTAAATCTGGGCAACTCTGCTATTTAGCAAGACCTTGTCTCAAAAGAACAAAAATTTAAAAGGCCTGGGGATGTAGACCAGTGGAAAAAGGCCTGGGTTCAAACCTCAGTACCAAAAGAAAAACAGAAAACCTTTGCAGTAACATAATGAACTGCTGAGTTCATTCAAATTGCTTTAATGTTTCATATCAGCATTATTTACCCTCAAATATCTTGGGAAAGCCTCATGCCTTTTTCCAGTTGGAGTCTATATAAATACTCACCTCGAACCTGACGCATTCTCTGTGCTGCTCTCTACCTCCACCAAAACTAAACAAAGAGCAAAGACACCTTTCACAGACCTTTATAAATGACTGCACAAAAAGAATAGAAAACAAGTACTACAACTACAAGCACATTCTCGGAGGACAGGAGGAAGAAAGTGAATTTTTTTTTCCTTTTCAAGCCGTTCAGCTCTCACATAACAGTAATATATTCGTTTCGTCCACTTTAACCACACTAACCTTGCTCTGGCCTGATTTGACAATGCCCTGTTCAGGTAAAACACCTTTAACGCTCAGGAATAGGTTCCAGTAAGTTACGCACCTGGAGACTACAAAAGGAAATGAAACCGGAGCTCTGTCATTCTCAGTCACTTATTTGGCCAGACCCACAGCGACCCCTCCCCAGCACTGTGTAGTAGCCCTGCCCCTCTGCTCCAGCTATGTGGTTCCTAAATTAACGCTTCCTTGCTCACAGCAACGTCTCAGACTGTGGCTGTTTTTAGGACATCAGCAGGACATCAGCAGAAAATCAGCGGGACAGACTGAGGGCATCCTGCCACACTCCCAGATATATAGAGAACAGAGTGAGCAGGACTGAGGACGTCAGAGAAATATTCTTGGCAGCAGGCTGGGGGACACAGAAGGAAGGTTTGCTTCTCATAGTCCCTGAACAGCTGTAATAAACCTACTCCTCAGGAAGCCATGATTGCTGTATATTACGGATCTGCCAGTGAGATTATGTCCATACAAGTTCCTTGTAGTCTGTCAGCGGCATTCTGGGAAAATAGCAATTAGCCAGGTCGGCAGTTTGTGAATCAAACCCATACACGGTTCCCCTAACGTTCATTTTAGTATTCCATACCAACTTTTCCTAGGTCAATTACAAAGCAAGATATTATAAGACATGAATTGCTGCACGAGGAAATAATGAGTTAAGAGTAAAGGGTGAGGAAAATGAAATGATCGACAAGAATTAACTCGGCACTTTTGAAATATGAAGGTGTGTGCGTGTGGCGAACATGAGAACTGACCCAGTAGCAGTGCACAGAGCAAAGCTGATCTTAACTATTTAGAATATGGGTCACCATGGATTCTTTCAGCACACTGGTATCTAAATTATTGCTTTAAAAAACGAAACTCATTTGTGACTCTTACTCTGCAAGTGTTGGATATCATTCCTGTCGTTTCAGTATGTGGTTGAGTGTCACGGCATGATCTGTATAAAACTGAACACTATCAGCTGTGTTTTCAACAATCTGCAGCGATATTTAAATTTTTAGTTATAATCTGAACCATAAATAAATGAAGCTGGCCACATAAACTATATATACTTGCTTAAAATCTTCAGAAATGGAAAGTTTGAACAAGGGATACAAACAAACCAAAAATGCTTAAGTAATGTTAAAGTTGTCACATGAGAATACAGAGATATCAATACTCATTAGCCTTCCTGATTTGGTAGTTAAATAATAGGCTACATTATGGCTTGCTGCCTCAGCTCCTGGGCCACTATTGCATGTCTTGAGATCACTTTTGATACTCAGAGGTAAAGGAACACCAAACAGTAGTCACTTATCTGACAAAAGACCTTGTGTTTTTCTTATTCTATCAATCATTAAACAAGTAATGTCTTTTTATGTTATTGCTTTGACATTCATTAACACTCACGTCAGAGGAAATCTTTGCAATTAAAACTCCTATTGACCATCTAAAGTTGTTTTGACCTGGTTTGTTACAACTGATTTTTTTAACGGAAGCAATTGCACTGAGATAGATCAGGAACTTACTCCATAGTTCAGTTTGAATTATCTCTTTTATGACTCACACAACGTTGATACACATACTTTTTTTAAAAAAATCAGATTTTTGGCATCTCAAAGATAACTTGAAGGACAATCTGAACTAACCAGCTTATGAGGAAGGAATGCATCAGAAAAACAAAGTCAGATAGCAAGGAGACTGCTGTGTTGTTGCAGGAATTCTTCCTCGTAGCAGATGCGCAAACTCAAAGGGGTTTCAGATAAAATTCTGACAGGCTTATTATCATCTCAAATGCTTGAAACAAATTTTACATAAGTTCCTTATGGTTGCAAGCCACAAAGAGAAATAGAAGAAAAATGTCCAACAAGACACAGTGAGAGCTTTGAATGTCATCGGGTAACTTGCTCTCTTTCAAACCACTCCTTTTGTGGGAACATCACCCATAAAAACTGATTATACATCATCCACAGCAATATTATCATCCAGTACTGAGAGAAATAAAACTGAACAAACACTTTTCTTTTTAATAAACAGTAATTTAGAGGGTGGGAGAAGAGCAAATTTCCTTCTTGGAAAAATTTGTGCATTATAAAAATGATCTTTATTTAAGGAGTGGATTGACCTCAATGTATCTGTACTTAGACGCCACCTATTTTTCAAAGAGTAAAATAGGAAGCAAATCTATCAATAGAAAGACAGATACAAAATATTTTTTCTCTTTATATAGCCCTTTAAACTGTAATTATAGTATTATTTTATTATATTACTATTTAATGAACATCAAAGATTGGATATGGCACTAGGACACTGTAATGTTTTAAAGATACTTGAAGCAGAATATGTCACCTAGATTCCATCTCTCTTCTAAGAATCAAACTCAGTCACAACAAGAAGGCTAGGAGCATAGAATTATCTGAATTTATATATTCATTCAACACACATTAGGTAAAGACACTACTTTGGAGACAGTGCAGCTGTGCTTGGAAGGAAACACTAGACTTCCCTGTGTGTATACCTGTAGGATGACCAAATCCACAGTTTCAGGAAGTGAACTATAATGGGGTTTTAATGTCCTTTGGGCCCTTCCTCAGCATTACTCATTTTCAGTAAATGAAAGCAATACAAGCTTTGCAAAGGGATTTTAAGCTATTACAGACAAGACTTAGAAATGGAATCCAAATACTACCATTGATATAAGATTCCAGGAACTACACACCTTGTGGAGATCTTTGAGCTAAAATCACTATAGTTTACATGAATATTTAAGAAGCAAAGACTCAATAAAGACATAAAAAAGGGAAATATGCTCTTGGTTGATTTTTAATTTATGGATCTTCCCTAAGACTCCTTGTTCTCGAGGAATTTTTTCAAAGTCACTTCACTTAGTCATTATTCAAAGACCAAAACCACACTCAGGAAGCCTGCTAATTGCAGACACATTGGTAATGGTTCAAAAAGAAGCTCTTCCACCAAGACTGTAAAACTGTGACACAGACTGAGGCAAAGAGGTGGGGCTGAGGCTTTGCCACTCAGCCCAGCCTAGCTCACAGCAGGACATCTCACGATTCTTCTCTTGCTCAGGCTGTGGCAACTTTTCCTTCCTCTCCTGACTCCACAGGGACCAAAATGTTCCTGGGATAAAGTGAAGTGAAGGATTAGGCCTGCAGCATATGACTAAGCCACTGGGTTAGGGTTTGAGACACCACTGTGTTGTAACTTATCTAGTAACTTGCGCATCTCACTCAAGATCTTTCAAAGTCAAGTTCACCCCAGTCAGACTAGACCTCATCTCAAAGTCTTCCAGAACCTGGAGTCTGATTCACAGAGCAATTCTCTGCAGAACTTGTTGGATTCACAGTCCCATTTCAGATACACCAGCACTGCTTGGCCACTATGGGATCTGAAGTACTATATTTTCATTTACACTCTGTATTTATTACTCAACTTACACATTTTATCTCTGGTGATGTACCTTTGAGGCCTGCTGTTAGCTGGTCTTCTGCTTTCTACCCCACAAAGGCATCAAATATACAACCAAATTAAATCAGATAATTGTTTCTCTTAAAAGTAGGTTGAAGAAACCTTCAAGAGGAACATGAACATGTATTTCAAATGTCACTAAGCTGTTGGTTCTTTATTCCTTCCTTCCACAGCACACTTCCATCCATCCAAAAAGCCATGAATACCTTGTAGGAGCCTTAGAAAAACTAAAGACTCTAGTTTGCACTCTGTTTGAATGGTGAGCTCTAACTCTAAATGCAATCTGATAATATTTTTCAACATTTTCATGGAGTGTTTTGGATTTATGTCTGTATAAGATCATTATCTCTTGGCCCTCAGCCTACTGCCATGAAGTCATAACCTTTGTTCAAGAGCAGCCCAACCCACTGTCATAATTACCTATTTAACTCTGTTAATAAACAAAATGCAAGCCACTAAAGATTGAGTTTCTTCTGTCACAACAGAAAATAGACTATACCGAATTTTGTATTAAATAATTGAAATTTAGTTGCTAGGCTAGAAGAAGCCTTAGGATAGGCAGCTCCAGGAGTTTTGAGAGTATCCTCTCCTACAAGTAACTGAAATACAAAATTTATTTATAAAATGATCTTGCAGCATCTGTTAAATACCTCTGGTTATTCTGTCTCCCAACTTTTTAGTAAACCTCATTGACTCAAAACAGTTCTAATGGTTAAAATGTTCTAGTCTTCTTCCAGTTAAAGATTTATAGTCTTAATTTTAGACCTGCTTGCATACAAATGTATAAGTCATATAAGTCTAACCATGCTAATTGTGTGTCAGCCCTTCAACACCTTGATGCTTGCGCCCATGTACTTTCTAAGTCTTCCCTTCTCTCTCAACCCTAGGCCCCTCAATTCATTTACACAACCTTCTCACCTCTTGCTATCTTTGTGCCCTTTCTTTAGAAGCTCTCCACTTTATGAATATCTCTCTTAAAACATAGTACCCTAAAATGAAAACAATAACCCAAACAGTCTCTAAATAGAAAAAGGTACAGGGTAACTAAACATTACTCCATTAAATCAGGTCACTGTACTTCTATACTGGAGCCTGGGGTTCTATTAGCCTTTATAGCTACTCCACCATCTTGCTGGGTTATATTATGATTTGTCAAGGCCTCGCTCAATAAGTGGCCCTAAACTACAGCATGAACTTTTTCTTCTGTTTCTTGTGTTGCCACAAGCTAATGAATTAACTTGAAGCAATCATTCCCAGCTCCACTTCTTTATAATTGCTCTATGGGTTCCATATTCAGGCCTTAACCACAGCTCTTGTTCTTTAATATGCTGCCATGTTGGACAATGTGGAATTAATTAAACACTGGTGTGATTCCATTAGATAATAACGTATCTCACCATCACTCTACACAATGTTGTGGATTATTCTCTGAAAGTGAAATAGCTGCACCAGGTGAGTGTCTGACTAGATTATGTCTAACTTGAGCAGAATTTCTTTCCTCCAATCAAAACATTTTCCTTACCCTCTTAAAGTTGACAAAGTAATTATAGAAAGACAGAGCTTTGAATAGAAGGAAAATGTATGATTTGTATCATAGGAAGCAAGATGCCACCTAATCCACTCTAGGGAAAGTTGGGAGAAAAATACATCTTTTATTTTCTCTATCATAATACAGAAAATAAGCACTAGCAGTGTTGATAGCCTATGGCTTTTCACTTAGAATCAACAATAATGGCATGTCCCATGATTTTACTTTTTCAACACTATTCTCAAACAAAGCAATGAAATGTAAGATGATGTGAATGAGACCTTGAAATTTAAGGAGGCCAGATAATGGTTTGCAGGTGTGAATGTTATTCATATTTTAAAACAAATTTTCCTCATTACTCTAGGAAAATCAATACAATATTAATTACCAAGAGGTAAGATGCTTCTGACACTTAAAAGATACACTAATTTTGATGACAGTTCTCATTCGTGTTAATCAGAATATATTTATAGTATTTTTACTAAAATAATAAAATAAATTTTATGAACTAACTCATCAGTTAGAGACCAATAATTCTGTGTAATTTATAAACTTTATTTTCTACAAGTGTAAGTCAACATTACAGGAGCAACAGAAAGGAGGGGGTCTTAGAATGGACATCTGTGTGCTTATTTAGTTACCCAGAAATGTTCAGAAAACATCGTTTTTTCTAGGAGACATTAAACAATGGTTTCTTCCTGAATATATGCCTGCTTGGACATCAAGGAAGGTTGTAGAAGTTCTCAGTAGACTGTTGAGTCTGAAAAGTGTAGCACTACCTTGCCTTTTTAAACATAATCAGGGCTAGGCAGGTACAAGGTACTCAGGCAATACTCAATGAACTTGAACATGCATAATCTGTATCTGTGGCTTCAAGATAGGTGAGAGAAGAGGAAGAAACAAATTCCTGTACAAAGTCTTGGTTGAAATGTTAGCACAATGTTAGATAACAGAAGAGTGTCAGTGATCCAAGGAAGAGTCCCCACACACTGCCAATGTTCATACAGACCAGGAACAGCCTAGTGGCTATGTCTACATTTCTGCACACTCTGTCAGCCAGAAGCAGCCCCCAGCTGTGAGTCTGTAGCTGTGATGTTATCCACTCTCTTTAGTTCTTTTTCAAAGAACCAAATCTCGTTTCTAATATAATAATCTAGTGAATTGGAAGTGTTATGCTCCTCTCTCTCTGCTATTTCTCCTCTGTCCCCAGTCACTGAATGATTAGGTCTGCTTTGGTTTGGCTTTTTGTTTTTCTTCTCTCTCCTCCTGGCTGTATTGGCTGAATGCCAAATAAACAGTTCCTTCTCAGGAAGAAAAGGATGAGCTTTTAAACAATGAGATCAGACATGACTGACTATCCGGAGAGGGTCACGAGAATGCCTGTGACCTGCTCCAAGAAAGGCAGTGGCTTTCAGAAAATATGAATGCTAAGTCCAAGCCACTACAAAGCTACAAAGTTGCTTTCATGGTTGCTCAATGGAAGCAATTTCATCACCCCTCATGCATGAGAGATAGGTTCTGAAGGAATTTTCCAGTCCTCCTACTCAGAATGAGTCAACTGAATGAAATAATCAAAATAGTTTGGGGCTCTGCGAATACTTCCAATGATCAATCCAGTTATGCATTTAATGGCAGGCTCAGTATTTTAATATCATGTCTGTTAAACTGTTGTCATATATTCCTATACTTTACATGATCAGTTTGTTATTTAATGTAAAGTAATAATTTTAGTGTTGATTTACACTGTCTTTTGTTCACATAAGAATAGTTTGGCCAAATCAACATATCTAAAAAAAAAATCAATGTGGAGATATCTCAAAGAACTAGGATTAGAGGTTCCATTTGACCCAGCTATCCCTCTGCTGGGTATCTCTCCAAAAGAATTAAAAGAATCATACCACAGTGATGTATGTGCACCCATGTTTATAGCAGCACAGTTTGTAATAACTAAAATTTGGAAACAACCCAAATGCCCATCAACTGGAGACTGGATAAAGATGTGGTTTTTCTATAAAATGGAGTACTACTCAGCCATAAAGAATGAGAAATTAGATTCATTCATAGGAAAATAGTGTTTTTTATAAAATGGAGTACTACTCAGCCATAAAGAATGAGAAATTAGATTCATTCATAGGAAAATGGATGCACATAGAGGCAATACTCTTAAGTGAAATAAATAGGATACACTTGAGTAAATGCAGAATAGTTTCTCTGGTGTGAAAAACTAAAAGTATAAATAAGGTTCAAATGGTATAATTGAGAGTGTGAAATAGGAAGAAAATGGCTAAAGAGGAAGTGGGAAGGAGAGGGGAAAAGAAAAATGTGAAAAGAGGAAAAAATGGAGATAAAGTCTTTGTAAATAGGGAAGGGTGAAGGGGATGAAGGGAGGACAGGGGGATGGGGAAAAACAAGAAATGAGATTATATCATGTAAAGCTACAAGATCCCAATGATAAATGTAACTTTATGGTTTGCTTTAAACGTACCAATAAACTTAATGGAAAAAATTTATGTACCTTCAGCTCATGGTCTTCCAACTGTATTGGCTTTTATTTCGAGCCAATTGACAATGAAATGTGTAAAAATTCAAATTGAATACAAATGGTTTAATGAGAATTAAGGATGATGAAAGACCTGTCCTTGTACTCTAGGCTACATTTATAAGCTTCTGGACTACTCAGAACTCAAAGTACTTTCCCTATACATATTATAAACATAAGTATTTCTGAACTACACATAACATAGAGTGGAGGAGATGTGAAGTATATAACATTACCTAGAATATTTTCCATTGACCCAATCACTCTTCCAAATGTGTAGATGGCCTTCAAAACATTTTGCTATGTGCTAAGTATAAAAAACTGTAATTAAGAAGTCCTTAGTTATATAGCTGATTATAAGCATAACTGTTGTGTATAAAATCATAATTTTTCCTGCCCTTACATCTCCTTGTATTTTCATCTATTTTCTCTTAAAATGGTAAATTAAAATGTAGTTTTTAAATAGGCATTTGTCTTCCCAGCTGAATTCTCTCCTAAAGCTTGTAACCAAACTCTTGCATGTGCCAAAAACTGTGCTAAAACTGGTTTATAGTAGATACTCAATAAACGTATATTACAATAAAATCCAATGAAGGGGAGCTTAAGACTTCTTTATTCTGTCACCGATAAATTTATATTACTATGAAAGGAAAGACATTTCTAATCAGAATAAATGAGGCTACATACAATAGGTATGATAGAACTCGATAAATATTAATAGAATTACCGAAGGCTCTTTTGAAAATTAAACCCACTGAAAACTTCATTTTTATACATTTATTTATTGTAGTCGTCGAAGAGTACTGAGAAGGAGGGAGCTACTTAATTCATAATATAATCATCTTCAGTGCAGTTAATTAATTCCAGATTTTATTACATTGCTTGAGCCCCCTTAATGTTTTAATCTTATGATATAAAGAGGTGGAAAAGGTAGGTGCAACAAGTCATCCTGAAAGCCAAGGGGAATTATAACCTGCATCTCAATTACAAGGCAAGAACTAATAAATGATTGCCTAATCGAAGGGGCTGGAAAAAATATCACAGCACAAGAAAGCATAAAGTGAGACTAGATATCTGAGTTTCACAGAGGAGGAAAAAGAAAAGAAAAATCATGGCAGGCAGAGTGTGCCTGCCCTGTAACTACAGCTTCCAAGATAATGGTAAACTTATGCAAGAAATAAACCTGTCTCACAATGGACACGTTGACTGTCAGGGCCAGGGCCCAGCCCACTGGAAATCAGAGTTGCTGAAATATATGATTAGTGTTCTGTTTCATGCTCACTTTCATGCCACACCTTTTGGTGGAGGTCATCTTTCGAGTCATTAAATAATCTAAGACTGATATGTACACAGAAGAGTTTGTTCCTTATCTTTTCCATGTCACACCTGGTGCTTTCCATGGACTCTTTGTTCTTGTTATAACAAAGTTGTGTAAAGGCTTTATCCCCTCCCAGTGATTTACTTTAACTCAGCATTTTAACCCTGTAACATCCATAGCTATGGAGGATGGCTATCTACTTAATGAGTTATTAACAAAGATATTATAGAAAAATGTACAGTATTTTAATTTCCAACAATCTTTCAGTTGAGTTAAAGATTTTCTTCTTATAAATATATTTAACCAAGTTGCAACCCCTCTGTCCTTTTCAAATAAATATCTTAATTCAATATTGTAGCCTAATTCTGATTTAAATTTTTTACTCCACTAATGCACAGGTGTTTAAAATGAAGCATTATCAATGTAATAAATTCATGTTTATCATTTGCCTTTGTCATATACTAGAATATTTTACAATTAAAAAAATCAATTTATAGATTAACAGATATGAAGAAAACATTAATTTAATTCGTATGTTCAACATTGCTTAAATCAATCTTGTGTGACAGATAAGACAGATTATTTCACAGATTCAAAATGGAAACACATAGATTAATTATTCAAAATAGAAAAATATAGATGTGGTAGAATCTAGCGTAAAACTAGAGCCTCTTGAATTACCACCCTTCTTGAAATACTCATTTTTAGAGACGTTTCAGGGTCCTGGTTTTCCTTTTGCTGCTTTGGCTTTACACCTGCATCTTCATGACGGGATTTCTCCTTCTTTCTTAACCTTGAAATGTGGAACAAAGCCTAGGGCTCCATCATTAGCCTTCTCTGCCCACTCACTTTCTTTCTACCATCAAGCCTTTAAATATATATTTAAGTTGATGACTTCCAAACGCCATTCTCTAACCTAGACCTTTCCTTAAGGTACAGATTCATGTATCCAACTGGCGACCAGATAGCAATTCCTTGGGATTTTAAAGCCTTTCCAACTTTACCACCTATAGGACTAAATTTATGATTTATCCTTATCCCGAATTGTTTACCCTCTTGATATTCCAGATCACGGGACACACAGCTCTATCAGTCAAACAGCTACCTTGGTGTCCCTCCTCCTGGCCCCGAACACCCAAAATTTGTAAACCTTCTTCCCACCTCACTGCTAAGTAAATTATAAACATCCCCTCTCTAATACACTGCTGTTACTCTAGCCCTTGCTGTATCATCCCTTTACTAGAATATGCTGTAATCTTTCACATCTCATTTCATTCCCTCCGATCTATTCCCCATACAATGACAAAGTGAACCTTCCAAAAGAAGAATCGTGTTGAGATATATCCTTACTTAAAGTTGTAAATGGTTTTCTATTCTAATTTTTAAATTTAAAATTTGATGATATTTCCAAATAAACCATATGAAAAGGTACTTCAGTGGAAGTGGTAACAGTGCAAAGCCTTCTTTCCATTCTTGTTTCCTCATTAACCCTTTCAAGCAACAATGCCCTGATATCCGACATCCATGACAATGTGAGTTAGCTCCAAACATTTCACCCTGGCCACTGGGGTAGGTGAACCTCACTCATCTCGTCTCCACATTCATCACTCTTCATCCCCCATCCTTAATATTCTGACTCTCTTTAGTTTAACGAATTAACCCATTCTTTTCTTCCTCAGGCATTACCCACACCATTTACTTCAACTGTACCACTGTTCCCCTTCCTTGTATATTATGCTTTCGCCATATATGTCATTTTAGAGCAGGATAGATTCTCCTCCACTGCTTATTTAGCTACTGATCGCAGTGTGTAATCAAGTCAGTTTGCTCTCCAAGTCCCTCTCTCACTAGATGACTGACTCCAGGACAGAATTCAGTGTGCCTGTTTGTGTTTTTATTCGACAGCTTACACACCTAGTCTCTTAGAAAGGATGCTTCACATTTGAATTTAATAAATATTAAATAAAATGAACTTATACTTTCTGTGTAAGAGCTGGAACTGTAGACATTCTGTAAATATTTCCAGTTACATATATTGTGAAACACATTATAAAAATTACAAGTTAAAAGGAAATCTCCCTTTCCAAAAATGTAAAGAGGTAAGATTCTTTAAAAAGTAATTGTGAAAAACAAATTCTAAATGTTAAACAACATCACAGTTTTGTTCACAAAGGCTGCTGTAGGCCTGACAAATTTTTTTATCTACTCTTCAAAAAAAAAGGGCAAATAAAACTTACACTTTCCCATGACATCTTACAATAATATATTTATAAAACTAAAACTATTAAATATAACTAACTTCATGCATTCTAACTAAATTCCTTTTTCATTTGTTGCATAAAATTTTTTTCTTATTCTCATCATATGTTGTTACTTTCTAAATCTAAATAGAAGCATTTACATTCAAAAAATTAGGAAAAAACACTTCTAGTGTGAGTAAAGTGTTTATTTCTTCTTTCCCTAAAAGAAAGGAGGTAGCTAATGCCTTTCCCCGAGTGAACTTGTTATGATTAAGTTTGAATTCTCTCCTCATAAAAGACATGTCTTCCTTCTCCTCCTGAGTGTGCCTGTTCATCGAAGGATATTTCCAGACATTTCCCCTTCAGAACTGAAAAGGAAGTATTAATCAAACAAAAGATGGGAAATTATGACATTCCACCACGAAGGTTTAACTCAACTGGCCAAGTTTTCGCTGATCACAGGGTCCAGGTGACGATCCATCAAATAACTCATCATAACACACATTAAAATGTCTGGGTTAATCAGGACAGAAGCCAAAAATAATACATTTTGCTGACGCTCAGTGAAGAGTACCAAAGGAATTCCCCTGAAACTCTCCTCTGTAAACACACAAAACCTAAAAGTGAATGATACAAAAAGGAATTCTTAAATGGGCAGGGGATTGAGAGGTAGGGGAGGGGGGAATGGAAGGAAAGGGGGATGAAACGGGAATCAAGATGTATTAGTACGAGCACCAACTCTACACTATAAATGTAAACATTATGTAGAACAAACACACACTAATAAAAAAATAATTCTGCTTTAACAGTATCCCCAAACAAGATAGCAATACATAATTTTGATGAAAAACTGAATGATTTCTATGCTGAATACAAGTTTCAATTACAAAAAATGTTAAAGCAACCTTAAAAATCAATATAAATGAACATATGTATATTTATTTTGACCATCTAAAAGTATTAACATTTAATCACATCTTCAAAGCATAATAAATAATATTCATGATGAGACACAAACTACTGATATATCACGTGCTCATTCTTTTTCCAACCTTATCTTTCAAAAATTAACTTCATCTACACATCAATGATCATTACATATACAGAGGGACAGAAAACTATGGGATCCTGACTGAAAAAGAAATATATTTCTTCTTTATTTAGGATTCCTATGGATTTTCTTTACAAATAATGGAATTGCTCTAATTGCCATATCTGCCTCAAGCCTCTTCCTGGGTTTTACAACAATTTGGGGTAATTCTTGCTGCAATGTCATGAAAGAGATAAAACATCTACTTGGGAGTCAAAAATCTTGAGTGCCGTTGAACTACTACTGCGGCCAAGTCATTTACCCATTTTGAGCTTCAGTTTCTCACCTGCACAAAGAGGGTGTGAAGTTGATGGTGTCTGTAGCCCACACCATACTGTGTTGTTTTATAAAGAACTTAAAAAGGGCCAGGGATTTAGCTCCATGATTCCGCCACCTGCCTCACAAGTGCAAGGACCTGAGTTCGATCCCCAGTACCAAAAAAAAAAAAACAAAACTAAATATTTTTTTAAAAAAAGAACTTAAAAGCAACCATTATGATCACCACAAGGTAAAAACCAAATGTCCCAGAGTACTACACATCAGGTCAGGATAAGAGGGCATTCCAAATGTGGGACAGATGGGACCTCACATGTCTTTCCCTTTCTTATATTCCTTGAAAAACCATTAATAGCTCTAGTACTCTGCAGCTCTACGAAACTCCTAAAAAGAAGCAAAGCAATAAAACTTTGAAAAGTGGCCAAAGTATTCACAAGATTCACTTGCACAATTTGGTAATAATTTCACAAATAATGCTGGGTTTCAAAAAATTAAAAACATTTGTGTGTGTGTTTTAAAAATATGTAGTTCTTTTTGACGAATCACATATTAATACACTTTTGATGTTCAGTCCAAAACACTAGCTGAACAAGTGCTGTGTTGTGCTATGTGTTAGGCTTGAGACTATACAATCTAAAAAATGCAGAGTCCCTGCATTGAAGTGACAAAAAATCACTGCTACGCAACCCTTTATGATTTGCAAATCAACAATTTCAACCTAATAGTTTTTACAGCTAATTGTGCCATCAAATAAGTCAATCCTTCTAATTACCATAGGTATTTTAGAAAGTACCATTAATTCTGGAAGGTCATTATGATCCATGTAGTGATTTCTTTTTTTTTTTTTGGTACTGGGCATCAAATCTGGGTCCTTGTACCTTCGAGGCAGGCAGCAGAACCACTGAGCTAAATCCCCGGCCCCCATTTAGTGATTTCTTGGAGAAATGCCTAATAAGAATTTTTGTTGTCCCCTTGATTTGTGTGTGTGTTGCTGTCATTTGGTAACCTGTATTAATAATTATTCATTCTTGTGCACTTTTTTCAAAACATTTCATCAACCAGTTAATAATTGACTGATCTACCATCTCCCAACTTATGACATGTAGACATATACAACACACACACACACACACACACACACACACACACACACACACACCACAAGGTAACCTGTTCCCTTTTTAATCTTTTGATTGATCTTTGATCCTCCTAACTGCCATAGCTGTATACTGTTTCTCACAGCTTGTTTTCCTAAAAAAAATTTAGACTGCCTCAGAATAGGATCAGAGCCTGTGCTTGTACGTCTGAAGCATAGACTTTGTCTCAGCCCTTGCATGCAGTAGACATAACAAAACTACAAACTGAATGACAAATTATAAAAGGAGACATATAATGAGAAGATACACGAACACAAAAGCCATGGAAAAATAGAGATCACATTTTTGCCAACTATGCCACTGTGTCTTACATGCTGTGACAGTGGCAGTTATATCATGTTCTAGTGTTATCTTTCACAATAATGTTTAAAAAAGAGAAAAAAGGATCACAATATATGAGTTCTCAGGCATGTCTAGCACATCAGAAAGCTTTGTGCATTGGATTGTGAATTCATTTAATTATGTCAGTTAGTACAAGTAAATTCCCAGCTTTGCCTGAGGAAAGGGAAATGTTTGTCAAGAAAATGAATAATAAAGTTTGTATTGTGATACAATAAGGAAAAGCTTAGTGAGTTTATACAAAGATCATGGGCAGTTGAAAATAACCAATTGTAGTAAGACATTCTTTACATGGGGCATTCTCTCAAAATAAACAAATAGCTGAAAATATACCAATTTTGAATAACTGTCTTAAAATTTGAATACTGCACCTATCTAAGCAAAATCAAAAACACTTCCCCAAATGATTAGCTCGTGGCACACATATCAATCGCTTCATAGTGCAAGAAATGTCAAATGGCACCAGAAACAATACCAAGCTTTCCTGTACAGTACAAGCATATTTCTTCTTTCGACACAGTTTACATAATACAGGAAATGGCTTCATCTGGTTCCTGGTCTTTTTGATCAAGTCAAAAGCCTTAAAGGAAAAAGTATTTCTTTCATATTTTATTTTTTGTACCTTCGTTTTTCACAAATTATATTTTCCTCAATTGAAAATGGGAACTAGGCAAGTTAGAGAATAATGCCTCCCAAGAAATACTTTACTGAAAGGCAAGATCATGACCTTTTTCATGAGTTCTGCAAGTAGCCATAAAAGAAAAAAAATATTTGTGATTTAGGAAAAGTTGATTCCATGGCTTATGGTGAAATGTTCACTTAAAAAATCAACTCAGAGACTTTGAGGTAGGAACTCCTACAACAAGTATTTGAGAAACGAGGCGGCCACTGTAGCTGCTTAGGCAGGAGAGTAGGTAGTAAGAGCTGAGCTCAGAAGGGAGCTAGGACCAGACTATATGGAGCCTTGTGACACGGTAGGGACCCTGGATTTTTTTCTGATTGAATTGGAAAGCCATTAGAGAGCTTTGACCTAACATGTTTTTCTTTCTTTCTTTCTTTTTGTCGGGGGCACCAGGGATCGAACTCAGGTCCTTGCATTTGCAAGGCAGGCAGCAGAACCACTGAGCTAAAGCCCCGGCCCGACCTGACATGTTTTTAATCAGTCACCTTGGCTTGCTGCAATGTGGAGGCAATTTGGACTACGGCTGTGGAGGTATCGAGAAGCAGATGAATTCTGAATAATTTGGAATAAATGAGCTGATAAGATTCAATGATTCATTAGATAAAGGTGTGCAAGAATGAGAAGAGGCAAGGATGATTCCATGCTTTTTGAGCCTAAGCAAATGACAGAATAAGGAAGACTATAGGAGGAACAGATTTGGGGAGAGAGAGATAAGAGCAAAGCATTAGTTTCCAAGGAGTTAATGTTTGAGATGTCAACTAGTCATGTGGAGCTGACAATTGGAAGTCAGGTCTTCAAAGCTGATGATGAAGGGGCAGGTTTGCAGCAAAGACTCTGGAGAAGAGTGCCTGCCTTACAAAATGAATAGGGCCAGAGATGAGAAGGTATCCAAAGACTCAGCCCCTGTACTCCAATACTTAAGGGTGGAAAACAGACAAGAAAGTAGCAAAAGAGATTTGGGAGCAACCAGCAAAAACAAAAGATCATGAATTTGTAGTTTATTATGAAAAGCTTCCTCAGCATACACATAAGAACCAAAAATAGCAGCTTACCAATTCCACCTTCCCAACACACACAGGCACACCAACAATATCAACGTTCCTTCACAGTAGAAAAACTCTTATTATTTTCTTATCTAATTTTGTTTTATTTTTTCATAAAAAATAATTAAACCCATCTAAAATAACATAATTCAAAATGTAAGGTTTTTAATGGATATTTTTATTTCCTATGACTTTTATGTTATGATCCATCACACACAATTAGCTACCATTTCCTAGAATATTCAGAATCTCCTTCTTCCTTGTCTGTTTCACCAAACCAGCCAACTCAGTTATCTGTCTTCTCTGACCATTCATTCCACAGTTGTTTTACTGAACACTTACCACCATAGGCCAGGCCAACACTGACCACATAATACAGAAGCCATCTTCTCTGCTCAGTGCTAAATAGTGCCTGGTGAACACTTAGCACTTCCTCACAGATGAATGAAGGAATTTTCAAACTTCATCATCCATGATCCTGTACCGCTAGATAAGGAATAAGTTCAGAGAAAAGTGGATTTATGTAGCATGCATCCTTCACAGCTTACACCTCAGCTCATGTTCTGTTCCACAGTAAAACATCATCAATTAATTAATCAATTAAAATTGTGGTTTAATAAATTTAAATGACATTTTCCAATTAATTTTTACATTGATTTTTACTACCTTATCACAACTATCTTTTATTTATTCAGTATGTATGTCTTTATTTATTTATTGGTACCAGAGATTGAACTCAGGACCTTATGCTTGTGAAGCAGGCAGCAGAACCACTGAGCTAAATCCCCAGACCACAACTACCTTTTAGCAGGAGAATGTGAGAAGAAGAAAGGAGAACAGAAAGAAGACAGAGAAAATTATCCAAAAGGAAATGGGTAAAACGAAGAAAAAGAAAGAGAAAGGTAAGAAAAGAATGAAACAGATGTATAGGGGATGAGAAAAGGAAAATAGGGAGAAGGCAATAAAGTGAGTATTAGCATTAGTGACAGAAATGATACAAAGCAGCAGGCAAAGAAGAACACAAGGAATGTTTATTGCTTTTAGGCAACAATTAAATGGGTTAAAAAGCACCAGTGTACTTTGGAAAGACCAGGACAAAGGTGGAATGTTTTCGAGTATTTATCATTATCTCTTATGCCTCCAAAAGTTTATGGACATGAACTATTCCCACATGAATTGCAACAATGGGCCACATTGATGCACTTAGCTGTGCATAAAACACAATGCAGAGCCCTCCACAGTTTTCTTATTTTTGGTTCTTCATGATAACTAGTATTATCCTCTTTTTAAAAAGGGGGAAACTGAAGTCCTCAGTGACTTTCCAAGACACAGATAGACCCACAAATGCAGACCCACTCATGCTCTTTCCTGCCATGGCTCATGCCCTCCCTGCCCATGTTGCTTCTGCACTCAGGATATGCAGTGCAGGGTGGATCCTGAGTTTGTTGACAGGATCTCCCCATATGTCCCATCTTCCCCAGGCTAACTCCAGAAGAGACAGGGGAGACACCACGATCATCCCTGTACTCCTTGACCCCAGGGACCCGAACGTGAAGCAGATGGGACCAGACACTCATCCAAGTCTCACAATATCTTACTTAGCTCTTTCGACACTTCATTTGGCTATATCTGTTTATTCTTTTAAAAATACATTTATGCTCGTGAGTTGAGAATCACAGAACGTAGACAGAAACAGAAACATTTTGCCTCTTTATTTAGGAGGAAGGTGGAAGAGAAAGAGAAGAATTCAATTGTCTCACTAATAACTGAAACAAAAATTAACAAAACCCGAGGCCTTGTGTTGTGTGTCTCAGATGTTAACTCTGCACGGTATTTTCTGGGTATGCACATATTAGAAATAATAAATTCATGGCCATATTCTACTACATTTCTCTCCAGCATCAATAGCAATCATTGCTATTTAATCTCAATACATTATCAACTAAGCTTGAATAGAGCCTCACAATCCCTCACAATGCAGTACTCCTGGTAGCTATTAACAGTAGATGAGAGTGAGGTTAGGAGTCGGAACCAATTTGTAATTCCTGGTAAAGACATATGTCATCATTAGATGCTAAACAAAGACTTGCAGCCATGACTTAAGAAAATTACCTAACACAGGCAAAGTGAAACATGAACCCAAATATTTAATACCTTCGTTGCTTGCTCTTTTATCAATAAGTACTTTTCTAACACATTCATTAAGAGTTTATGCTGTGTTAATTAAAGTTAGAGTTTTAGGAACTAATCAGGATATATCATGTTTAAACTGAGAAATGCTAATGTGCTGCAATTCACAATAATTTTAAAACCAGGCCAGAAAGTAGATGATCTGACAGAGTCTGGGCTAAAAGCTATTGATGGTATCCACTGTTTAGTAGTATAGTATAATTTACAAACTTCTGTTCTTTCAGCAACTGCTCAAAGCATGAAGTTTCTAAGTAAATATTCAGCTGAGAAACAACACAGAAGAACTAATCTACCCCTCACATGTCACAAAGAGGTGGTGGCCCTAGACAGGAAGAAAATATCCATAAACTGCCTGCCAAAAGTGTCCAGATATTGAACAGTCTCACTATAAAACACATAGGCTTTTAAGTTTCCTAGAATGCTTCATTAGACCAAAAATCTTGTAATTTTACAAATGAGGTACATTTGAGTTTGAGCTATTTACATAAACGAAGTTTGATGATCTTATTTTATGTCTATGGCTGTAAAATGAGGCAATGGACACAATTGTCACGCAGATAAGAGGTTTTACATGCATTCACACTCCAAATAATTCCCACATAAAAGAGATACAATTTGAATCAAATCTTCATTAATACATGTTTCATTAGTTTTTTTTTTTAAACCTGCTTTTCACTCCTCATTTACATCTGTATACCTCAGGACATTAATGATACTGGGAGTCATACTTAGAACATTAAATTCAAAAAAGCATGATCCCAGGTACAAAAATAGATTTAACTTTTTATTAGTGTCAGGAACCTTACAAAGGGATTGTTAAACAGTTCTCAGACGTCCTCAGAGTAAGGTCCAGGGTGAGAGTTTCAATGAAACCAACAGTACCAGTAATTTAGACTTGTTGGAAGAGATATACTTACATTATTAAAACTCCTTCTCAATTCTTGTATTGAAATTAAAGCACTAAAATGGTTATATTCCAAATACATATCTTTTAAAAATGGATACTGTCTTGGGTCTCTTCTCAGTCCCTGTGAACTTTAGGATTGCTTTCTCCAGTTTTGTGGGGTAAGCTGTTGCTATTTTGGTTAGATTTTACCAATTCTGCATATCAATTTTGTTTTTTGGGTTTTTTTTTCTCTCTTTGAGTTTATTAGTACATTTTAGGTATACAGTACAGTTACATTCATTTTTGGAATCTTGTACCTTTACATGACAGGTGGTCTTGGTTCTCATTTCTTCCCCTTGTCCCTGCCCTCCTGCATATCAATTTTGAACATGTACTAATAAAATGGAAAATATGGGAGAAAAATGGAGACAACAAAATGTCAAAACTTCAAGTTTTCACAAAGGTTAGACAGCATTAAAAAATGTAGTGAGTTTTTTTTTTCTCGTATACAACAATGATTATATGACACTCAAATGAAGGTTAATATCCTAGGGGGGAAAATCCTTTTGTCAACTGATGGTCTGTGGCTTGAGACGTCACTGAAAAGTTTCACTTGAAAAGGCTAAGAAAACATCAGCCACTGATCCAGAAGTTCTCAATGACTCAGAGATGCAAGGTCATTCATAATTGTCTCCATCCTTCTCTCCTCTCTCCAGAGTATAATTACTTCAAGAAACAAAATCCTGGTTTACTTTAGTGAAATCCAGAAACTCGCCACTAATACAGCAACAGCTACATTTCATTATCCCTGGTTAAATATGCTTAACTATCTCCATTCTTAGGCATAAATATCAGCTAGCCCTTAGTACTACAGTGAACTAGTCATATGGAAACAGGTGTTGTTAGCATTTAGGTTGAGGAGTTAGATAAGTGTAGTGGAAAAACAACAGGATCCATTTTGAAAATTAGAATCTCTACTCCACCATGTAAAAGTCAAGAGAAAGTAGGAAACTATTCACTGTATATCTCTTGCCTGTTGTGTAAAGTAAGAAAATGATATCTACCTCAGAGAGTAGCATATGTGATGTAACTATGGGCATATGTATGATGAAGCCTCAAAAATTTAACTGTCTTGGCTAAAAAGATGAGAGTCGGGAAATATTTCATATCTTATTGGGGCTGAGCAAGGAGTTTGTAAATCACCTAACCACAACCCTTTCCATGTCCAAAGAATTCAGCAAGCGGATGCCTAGACGGGCTTTACCAGAGTAAATTTTTAAAAAGTAGTAGAAATGAGACATTGTCTGAAGGAATGATTGGTGAAAAATGAAGAAAATAAATCTAGACCATACCTTTGAGGATTGAAGCTTGGATGAGGAGAGAAAAATATAGCTTTGGAGTTCGGTGTCTGTTGGATATCTTTAGGATGGGAGTGTTTGAGCAAGCATTTGAATAGCTCAAGGTCAGATATAAATGAGAGGATCATATGATTCCTCATCCAGACCGGACACACTTGAAGGTGAAAGCAGATAAAAAGAATTACGCTGATATAGTAGAAGTAAACTAGGGCTATCCAGGTCAACAAGAAAGTCTGGTAATCTTAAGAATGAGAGATGTTTGCGATAAACATAGGGAAATTAAAAATAATGAATCAATACCCTTGAGCATAGAAGAATGGAAGCTAAGGCATAATTGGTGAGAGGAAGCCAGTAATTAAAAGGTTCTCCCTTTCCAGCATACACGATACAGACCTAAAGCCAACTGCCCCTCCATTCAAACAGCAAATAGTCTGGTGTCCTCATTATCATGGCGTAAGAGGCGGGGGAGAAGGGAATGGTGTTGTCCCCCAACAGAAAAAAACTGTGACATTTACTTTTGGAAAAAAAAAATCTTAGAGGTCTATAAGGGACAGGGGTAAATTTGAAGAGCATAGTCAATATAAATTCAGGGCGGGTCTAGAGATTTAGCTCAGTGGCACCACACCTGCCTTGCAAGTGCAAGGTCCTGAGTTCAATCCCCAGTACAAAAAAAAAAAAAAAAAAA
>NW_022900924.1:30694328-30726537 GCF_012274545.1 Fukomys damarensis
AAAAAAAAAAAAAACAAAAACAAATTTCAGGGTGTTTTACTTTTTTATTGAGTATATATTTAGTGTAAAATTTTGAATAACACTGAAGGAAGAGTTTTGTTTAGTTTTTCCCCTGCCTTGGTTATCACAAGACATAGGCTAAAAAAAGTTGAGACATTCTGACCAAATGATAGAGAAGTAGCTGACCTTTGGTGATATTGTTTTCTAAGTTCTGTGCAGGTGATACTTATGTATTTAAATATTATTACTGATATTATAAACAACCAGGAAATAACGAAGCCTATCAAATCTGAGACACAGAGGGGCTAAATAGCTTAGCGGAAAAAAGATGCACCACATTTAGAAGGGCCCTCATGAGAGGTCTCAACAAGGGCTCTGTGCTTCCAAGCTGATTTGCACTTGATCAGTATGACCATGCCAGGGTAGGAAGTCAGTTCCTATCATGCGATTTCCCCAGCATTCGTACTTGAGGCACCGTTATGCTTGAGGTACAGCTGTAAGTTATACAAATAGCATAAATCACTAAATCAAAAAGTAAACCATGCAATGCTAAACAGAATATAGAAATTATTGCCGGAATAGAAAAGCCTTTACATCTCGTTCAACTGTCTGATTAGACACTGTACCACAGGGAAAGTAAGCAGCTAAGCAGAGCCTTGAAGAACGAGCGGATGCTATTTCAGATAGAGGGAGTATATAACCAAAGAGGTTTGTGGTTTGGTGGAGGGAGACTTGGAGGAGCTTGGAGGAGTTCAGAGAGGACTTTGGGGTGACATTTCAGGAGGGAGGGAAAACAAGAACAGTAAGAACAAAGCCAAGATACAGTGAGGTTCAGACACAAGCACAGAGACAAAATAAACTGAATGTCACTAGAACATGACATGTAGGACTACAGGAAGAGATAGTAGGAGAGATATAATTGGAAAGGAAAGACATCCCTAATATTCCCATCGTAATCATCAAACTAATGCAACTGGAGTTCTTTCTAGAGATTACAACTGCCACTAAAGACATTATAATTTCTAAGGTTTCCTTTCCAGAGTTGAGATCATTAAGGTCCAAGCGTCTCTCCAAATGTCTACATTTTGTTACATGATCTTACAAAATAATATTTGTTTCTCTATATGTAACCCACTCACCCATCAACATGATATTTTTTTTCCAGTGCTGGGAGTTGAACCTGAGGCCTTGTACATGATAAGCACACACTCTACCACTGAGCTACATCCCTAGCATAGCACAGTATTTTTGTATCAAAGAAGACCACTGACTTTCTTTCTGAGTGACACAACACTTTCATTTAGCATGAGGTTTAGCTATGTCTGTGTGTACTTCCTTTTAGGTGGCATTGTGATTATTTCTAACCCTACTATGTTGTTTAGACCCAAATTTTTCTTTTCTTTCTTCCTCACTATCGAGAGGTTATGAAACTTGTTAATACAGGGATAAGAATTACATCTATCTGACCAGAGTGGTCTTAGATGCAAAAATTCAGTCTTATTTTACACATTCATAAAGAGGATCAAGAGCTTTGTCTTTTGCTTTAGATTAGATTTCCCATATCAGTGCTAACCTCCCTACCACCACCTCTCTGAGCACACGTCATTAATCTCTCCAAAAGGTCTAGGTGTGAGGAATTTATTCATTAAAAGTCACTTCAAGCTGTTTTTCCAAGCCTGATCATGACTGTAGGATCAACTAAATAACCTAATAAATGAAGTTAAAGGTACAGTAGTATTAAGAAATGAGTGCTATATTAGCAAATGAAAAAATATATTTTTAAGATCATGGAATACAGTGTATTTGCTATTGTTCTCTATTTTTGTTATGAAAAATTATTTTGTCATAGAACAGCTTTTATATTTTTATGAATATCTACTTCTATTACATTAAAATAAAAATAATTTTTAAAAAGTAAGTTTCCTATTTGAGAATTAAAATATCATATGATTAATTCTTTCTAGAAGAGTGTTTCACTATCCAAAACAGAAAAAAAAAATACAGCAATGCCAATGAATGATTACTAAAGGTAAATGACACCCATTCCTTCTTTAAGCAGCTCAAGGATGGAACATGTGTTAGGGGAAAAATTTTTAAAACATGGTTCTCTAGAAAAAAACATGTAATATCGTGATATGCAAGGACCTGCAGAGTGATCAGATGCTTTCACTCATATGCTCCTGAACAGTAACTAAGCCAGGAAGAACTACTGCCCCTAAGAACCATTTTGACCCCAGAAACAAGCACATTGAGAAGAAGAGAAGCCAATGTTCAGTAAGAGACCATCATTTATTTTCCTTTCTTCCCTATTGTATTGTGTGCATTTTTGTTCTTAGAGACTTTATTTGTGAGTTCCATCAGGCAATAAAATATGAAGTTATTAGAAGTTCATCAGTGAAAGTTGTACTTCCTTTTGTTGTATCACCACTGACTGGGTCTATTTTCCTGGCATTTAGAAGGCCTATGAATTAGGAGAGGCAGAGGCAGACAGACAGACCAGCAAACGCTTATCTAAAAACAGCAGTATGTCAAGATCTCAATATTAAACCCAGAATTTAATTTATGGCAAGATGGGTATCTTTCAGCAAGAGACCATGTTACTGTTTGCCAAATGTGACCACAGTCCTCTGCCCAGGAGGCCACCAACAGACCTGAGCATTGCCTCTTCAGTCTCCCCAAACAATGCATCCTTGTTCCAAGGCCTCCCAGCTATGACAGGCATGATAAAAATGGAGATTGTTTTTATACTCTATGTGCTGTTTTTACACTGACAGCAGCATGGTCATTCGCCAAATAATCAGAGGATGTTGGCATTTTTATAAATAAAGTGCTTGGGCTTGACAGTAATCTGTGCAAGAAGGACTTGGAGGATGAACAAAAAATGTCTGCTTTCCCATGCAAAGGAAGAGGGCCTCTTTGGCTATTTTTCAACAAACTGAAATTTCTTTTGACCAAAAGGCAGTCAGGAGCACAACTCTGCCATCAGACCAGCTGAAGCCCTGCACTTTCCGAAAAGATAGGGCAAAGTATTTCTTTCTTCCATGGTTTGCAGGAATGTGTTCCTGGGGCTCCGTGAGTTATACAAGAAGGATTTTATTTCACTAGAGTAGAGGGATGGGGGTGGAGAGGAAAGAGTATAGGAACGAATGTTCAGTGAACTCCCACAGTGTTCTGTGCTCACATAGATTGCTTTGTTTCATCCTCACAATGACCCTGGGAGGTGGGTATTATTGTTCCTGATTCACCAATGGGGAAACCAAATGCACTCTATTGTGATAACAGAGTCAATGTCCACAGCAATCCACCCTAGAAGTAGTCAGAATCATAGGTATGGTCAAAGTATGAGAAAAGAAGACACACATTTCTCCTTTAAGAAAATCACTTTTAAGGCTGAGGGATTTTCAGACACATATGCTCAGCTATATACATTTACTTCTGTTTGGTCAAAAAAATTTTCACATGTTTTGAAGTATTTTTGTAGACAAGCTCTCTTACAAATTCACTTAGGAAACTCTGAGAGTAGGAAATACACTTATTATTTGACAAATGAACAAATTGACCTCTGAGAGTTTATGCCCCTTACCAAAGTCCCAGACAATGAGTAGAAGAAAGGCACCTGATGCAGATTGCAGGGTCCTTTGTCCTCTGCTGTGCCATCTTCCACGTCTCTGCCACTGCTTCTCTTTAAATATTGAGCATACTAGATACTCAGAACCAAAACTTTCCTGCCACTATTGCAGGAAGAGGAGGTCAGGCTCACACCAAGGATCCAGTATGCCAAAAAAAACTTGTTCTTATAACAAGAAGATTCAACCGTGGGACTTTTTCCTGAGGGTATTTCCATAGCCCCTCTCTACTGCTTCTCTCCTTCTCTGCCAGCTCCTTCATCCCAGGGACATCAAGACACACTTAGTATAGATCAAAGTTTTCTTGCAGACTGTGGGTCCTACGGTAACAGCTCTTCACACTCTACACAGCTCAGATTTTCAGGCAACACAGCCCTAGATCCAGAATGATGAAAACTAGAGCATGGAATCTAACATATGTAGCATGGTTTTGTGAATTCCCCTTAGAATAGTGAAAATATTCACTAACTTTCTCATCAGGAAGTACACGGAAGCCCCCCACCTCCCACCTAAAGTAGACAAAAAAGCAGCAAGTCATTCACAACACAGGAGCCCAGTGAAGGGTTCAGCTTGTGTCACTTGAAGACACTTGCTGGAATGCATTTCTAGAAACCTCCCCTGTATGAGATGATCTGTGGACCAGTGGACTTTAGTTCTCCCAGCCAAATTCTATACCAATGCTTACAAACTTTTCCCTGTGCCTGAGGATTCAGAAATACTGAATAAAGGCTATAAGAACTACAAAATAAAATCTAGCTCCATACCATCATTTGTTAAGGTGCCCTTAAAAGTTCACATCATGTCCTTTCTTAAAGGCAAGTTCAGTACTGTTGCATAGTTTAGGATAAATGTGTCAGAAGGACATGCCCAGCCCCAAAGCATTTCACTGTACAGTGTGCTAACACCAAAAAAACCTTTATTCTGAATAGACGCTATTGAAGAAGATGGAAAAATGAGTTCAACATTAACTCTGTTTGATCCTTCAAGAACACTGAACACACTGTATCAGTAACATATACAATCTTCTGACGTCAGATTGGCTTTTATTTCCTTGCTAGAAGTTGGCCAGCAAAGTCTGCCACTCCGTTTAGCTTCCCTTTAATAAAGGAAGTAAAATAACTTTGAATGTTATTTACGATGGAGGCCAGAGGTGATAGTTGCCAGATGTGAGATATTTCATGTAAACTGTGAAAAGATAAAGATTCCTGAAGTTGTGTTGATTTCTATGAGCAGAAGTAGAAAAAAAAAAAGAGTCAAAACAAACACTCCAACTTCCCAAATGTGTACCACTAAATTCAACAACCCTATATCCCTGCCACAAGGCAGGCAGTACACTTGGAAATATGGCGATGAACCATTAAGTGGCTTAGAAGTTAACAGAAGGCAGAGGTAACACAGCACAATAATGATGACACCAAGAGTGTGTGCCAGTAGGGCTGTCAGAGCCCAGAGAAAGAGGAGGACTATTTTGCTATGGAAAAAGAGCTCAGGAAGTTTTATAATGTTAGTAACATTTGAACTAGGCTTTGAAGAATGAATAGGATCTTGTTAAGGATAGGGAGAGGGGAGCCATTTAGACAGAAAACTATAATTTAAGCAAAACACTGGAAGAGAAAGAATACAAGCAAAAACAAAAAATGATACCCTCTGATCCTTTACAGTATGCTACTTTGAAAAAGTATATTAATTTCAGATGTAAAAACATTTTCCTTGTGTACAGGTAAATACTGTAATTGAAGTGACAGAGTAGACATGTAGAATTTATTATCTGAAAGAAAATCTAATCAATAGGTATTTCATTTCGAAAAGTTAATGAAATATTATGGAGAGAGTGGCCTTTTAAGCTTTGATTTTTAGATTCGGCAAAGGAGCTTAATTTCCAGTGACAAGGTCAGTACTAGTTGAATGGTCTCCTTTTGCTTCTCACATAAATAACTGCTCTTTCATTCTTGAATTATTAAAATCAGGCTTCAATAATCAGAGTACACTCAAATATTTTTTGTAGATCAGCAAGTTAAAAATCATTTCACCTTTGTTATTTCTTCTAGATTTAAAGAGATGTTAATGTAGTTGTGTGAAATTAATAATTAATTTCATGAATGTATTTGAATGTGTATCAAAATCTTCTTAAAATAATGTTAATTAATATTCAGTGCAATAAATACATGTATACTTAATACAATTATCATCAAGTAAGGGCAGAGGGTTCAAGTCATTGCAAAGGACAATGTGGGTATATTTTATCTCCTGCTAATTAGCAAAATTAGATGAGCTTCTGGAAGATTATTTGAAAGCAAAGGTTTGCCAAGCTTACTTTCAATAAGCAGTTTTTATGCTCCCAATAGCCTAGGATTCAACTCTTAGATGACAAAAATAAATCTTTTGGTGCATCCATCACGGTTAAAGCAAGCCACCTCCAAGGTCAACTATAGGGTCAGATACAAAAGGAGAGCCAAACAGCTGCATATGCAAAATAATAGATATCATCTCATTTGAAACAAACGCTGCACCTTGCAAAAGAAAAATAAAGTATTTATTTCAACATATGGTAATGTGCAGATGTAGTTTGATTTGAGGATATAATGAAAATTGGGTACCTTTTTGCCCAATGAATGTCTTCTAATAGAAGATTAAAAAATTGTCTCATCTTTTTGCCAAGATCTAGCTCAGTGAGTAAACTATGTATCTTAGGTGATGTATGTAATGTAAGAGACATTATGTTTACACTCTGTCGTTACAGAGGCAGTCCCCCCCCTTAGAAGGATGTCTTTGTTAAATAAGTGTCCTCATAACTGCCTTTGAGAAGTAGACATATGCTGATCTTACAACACTCCACATCTTCTTTGAAGCCTTTAAAGACTTCACTTCAAAAACATGTCCTATTTTAATTATATCATCCCGGTACATGAGAGATAAGGTGATTTCTCTACTTCTTGGATCAAAAGGAACAGCAGGATTAGACAGAAACAGCACATCGACTATCATTTCGGCTGTCTCACGATTACGACATTTAAGCATTTTATGTCCATGCCGTGACTCTCCTTTCAATGTCTATGAGGAAGTTTCTGCACTTTGTTTGACCCGACTGAACTTTGTCACACTGCCTTCTCACCACCCCTGCTGAAGCAAGCCACTAAATCTTACCAACTATCTCTTTGTTGTCTCTTGCTTGTTCCCAGCCCCTCCTTCCAATCTTACCAAGCCAGTTAAGTTGCACTTTTCACCTTCTCTGTTGACATACAATGAAATAACTGCATTTATTTGAATATTGACTGCACATTTTGTCAACATCTCAAATTTTATAAGTCAACTAGATCATGTTTCAAGTCAAAGTCCTAAAATCTCATAGCTCATCTCTATTTGCTTGCTCAGAGTAAAGTAACAAAATGAAAAAACCCAGAACTTTAGAGAAAGTTTGTTTAGTCTTGTCAGCATATAACTGGACTAAATTATTCAGCACCATATAAGTATTTTAAAACATTCTGTTATGGAAAGGGAAGCTATTAGTTTGTTAAAATATACTTAAATTTGATAGGCATTTAACCAATGTCTACAGAAGTGGAATGTGCTGGAATGAAAATTATTATGAGAGTGCTGAATGTCATATAAATTCAATGTGATAGAAAAGGCAAATGTGGCAGCTAGGAAGAGGTACCTCCATGCTAAATGAAAATGTTAGGACTATGAAGTGTAGCTCCCAAGCACAACTGGGATGCAAAACAGGATAGTACTTTTGTTATTTATTCATAAGATAATGGTTTTACCTGATATCTGAAGCCATGGTCAATTTGAGTTCTTAAAATATTCCCAGGGTATATTATCTAGTCAAGTCAACATAACTGGGCTTAGATATTTATGTCTAAGAATCTGACTTTATAACAAGATTCCTTACTGTTTAAATATTGAACTGAACCTATTGGTGGATATTTTTAGTTCCTTAATGAACATCCCAAGGTTTACACAGAATCTTCTGGTGATTCTACCCATCCCCAGGTGAAAAAAGTAACACATGTGGAAACTTACTAATGAGTAGGCAAATAGGTTTGCTTTTTAAACAAAATAACAGACATTTGATATCATTTAAGTTTGAAAAACCTACATTTTTTTAACTGCAGATTCCTCTCATTAGAATTCATTTTTGTGAATAACAATGTTACCTTCTAATGATTCCAAAAACAGTCAATTCTTAGCCAGTCCAGAAATTATGCCATATACTCTATGCTATTGCTTAGTTAAAAAAAAGCTTAGAATTTTCCTATGATACTTCTATTTTGAAAGCTGTTTCTGTTGAGTAAAGCAAACAGGTTCAGACCTGATAAGAAGGAAAATTGTACAGACTAAAAATTGTCCATACAAGTTAAATCCTGAGCAGCAAACAAAGCATCTGTCTACACAATATGTAGTATCTGGGGCACAGATCAAAGCACAGATATCCTGGGTCAGAGAGGTCAGACAGATGACTAGTGTGACTTTGTGAGGACTGTGGTAAGGTTAGAGGATCCATGGACTGCTCCTGATTGCTGCTTGGTCTCAACCTGGATCTAATATAGCCAACATCTTTAATTCTTCAAGTGAAGACAGAATTCTAATTTTTTGTGTGAAGTATTACAATTAATAAACAATGGCCATGCAATCAACAGTACTGAGACAAATCAAAATACTTCTATTGTTTCTTGCCACCTTTGATCAAAGCTTCAGCAGAACATTATATAGTCTTTATGTAGTAGGCTGTTGCAAATGATGAATGCTGGCCTTTAGAAATTAACCATGATAAAGAACTACCAATTGAAAGAAGAATTACATAAGCGGGTACATTTGGAATCACTTTGGACTAGGACATCCATCCTTGCCCTCATTCTAAAATATCAGCAGTCACTGGTGGAATGCCAAATGCCAACTCCTTTGCTGAAATCTGGAGGCAGATTGATGAAGATGAAAGAATTAGTCTCCAATATTGTACAGTCTGCTAATCACCTAACTAGTATTTTTCTTCTCCCTTCTACCTTATGGAAAGCAGAAATATACCGAAAGCTAAAAAACACACAATACTGAGATTAGGATTCATGCAAAATTAAAAGCCAGTCAATAAAGTATAAGCAGAAATGGTTGTAGAAGATTTCAGGAAAACTTGGAAAAAGTCTTTTGTCCTTTCTTGCTCTTTTCCTATCTGTTGCCCAAATATGACAACTGGACCTCACGTGTCTGTCTATTTTGTGATTCAAAAAGCTCTGAGAAAGGAAGCCACCAACAAACCATGATGATACAAGAAGACTGAAAGAATTTGGGTCATTAGTAGCACCATGACATTATTGCATTAGGCCAGGACTAATTACCTTCCTAGGGTCACCATAAAGACTGTCCTTTGAAGGAAATGCTATGTTATATAAGAGGATATGTTCAATGTCATTAAGGTATGCTCAATTTTCAATGCATACTCCAGTGTGCTGTACAAAATTGCAATAAACAAAATTTTAATGTAGATAGCCATCAGTCTTTGTAAGTATATCTGTGATAATCTGCCTTAGATGATTCCTATCTCATTTTACAAAAAAGCAAAAAACTGGGCCAAGGATTTAGCTCAGTGCTGCCCCTGCCTGCCTTGGAAGCACAAGGTCCCAAGTTTGATCCCCAGTACTGAAAAAAAAGAAGAAAGAAAGAAAGAAAGAAAGAAAGAAAGAAAGAAAGAAAGAAAGAAAGAAAGAAAGAAAGAAAAAAAAAAACTAACCTAAAATATTCAAAAAAATTATGAGCTTCTATCTGTAAAATATAATAGAATCTCTGTTTCAATAATTTGCATTCCATCCCTTAGGCTTCATGTTATATGGAAGAAGTATATCAAAAACAGAAGAAAGAATTCTCCTAGCATGCTATAAATGCAATTAATAACTTAATATTAATTAATCCAAAGGAATATCTCAGAATAAGTGAAACATTTTTACCTTAAAATTATTTGAAGCATGTGGACAAGTATCTACTTGTCTATGTACAAGAAGCGAGTCTCTTGCACATTCTTTTCTAGAGCACAAACAGAAGACCTTATATATTCTACATACAAGAAAATTGATAAAGAAAAATATATAGGGGAAGAATAATTAAAGTATTACCACTCATTGATCCCAAGAGTATTTTTTAATGCGTTTTATATGTCAGACAATGAGATTTTAAGACTGAATAACAAAAGGTGTCTACCAACAAAAGACAACTGGGGAGATAGACAAGCAAAACATTGCCGCAGAGTGTGGCAAAGGCCATAACAAAAGTATTCTCTAATTTTATGTGTACCATTAAAAAAAAATCTGTTAGGGGGCAATAGGATTTCTTAAAGAGGTAGAATTTTTAAATATGGTTGGGAATTAATTGGACAAAGAAGAATGAAAGACATTGCGATTGGAGGAAAGAATTTGGAGCTCATGGAACTACCTGAAAACAACATAAAAACAACAACACGTGTTTTAAACTTGCAACCCAGTGTAATTCCTAGAAAAAATATACCATGAAATATTTTCATAAGTCTATGTCTAAAGAATTAAAGAAGATGTTTAAAAGAATTATATCACAGTAACATATGCACACCTATGTTTGTAGTGGCTATTACAGTTTGTAATAGCTAAAACTTGGAAACAGACCATTTGCTCATCAGTTGGAAACTGGATAAAGAAGATGTGGTTTTTCTATAAAATGGAATATTACTCAGCCATAAAGAATGAGAAATTAGATTCATTCATAGGAAAATGAATACATATTGAGGATATACTCCTAAGTGAAATAAATAAGTCACACATGTGTAAATACTGAATAGTTTCTCTGGTGTAAATAAACTGTGATAGTACATAAGATCCTAATGAGATAACTGACATTGTGAAATGGGAAGAAAAGGGCTAAAGATGTAGGGAAAGTGGGAACGGTAGGGGAAAAGTAATAATGGAAAAGAAAAAAAATGTGAGAAAAATGAAAAGATGGAAACAAAGTGTTTGTAAAGGGGGAGGGGAGGAGGAGGTGAAGGGAGGGCAGGGACAACATGAAAAAATGAGAACCAAGACCTGTCATGTAAAGGTACAAGATCCCAACAATGAATGTAACTGTACTGTATACCTAAAATGTACCAATAAACTCAATAAAAAAATTTAAAAAAAGAATTAGAGAAGATGAACAATCCTAATAAATTTAAGATAGTTTATATCAATAACTTCCAATATCTGATTCCATAGAAATATGCAGGACATCTGAAATGACTGAGCAAAAATAAACTGTCTTTCATATTTTTAGAAAGTCCCAGGATAATAAATATTTTCATCTGGGTCTAGATTTTTAAATAATAAAATAAATTAATCCATAAAAAGAAATTTCATATTACCAAAATAAATTACATTGCTATTTAAGTAACACTTTATATTATAAATAACATTTACTGAATTCGGACAGTAAAGCTTTCATTTCATTTACCTATAGGCAGAGACCCCAAGTTTATACAGATAAATACGTCTGTCTATTTACTTACCCATATAATCAATAGAGCTACAGGTGGCAGTTACAATGTTCAATTCATTCTATATTTAAACTAAAGTGTAGGTAAAGTTTAGATAATGATGTTGATTAAAATGTCAACAAAATTACTACTATTTGTACCTCTAATAATACCATCAATGAAAATAATTACTAGTCCATCATCCTTGCCATTTTTCATGTTTGCTCTATTCCAGCCATGTTTACTACGCTCCACACTTTCATTCCATTAAATCCTGATACCACTACCACCTAGGTATAGACTTTAATCCCAGCTTTCAGATGAGGAAATTGAAGTCCAAAAATATTAAATATATTAAATATTAATATAATTGACACTTGTTTAGCTAATAAAAAGGGAAGGCAATCTAAACATTATAAAGTAAGTGCTCAAACTTACCACTTACTGACTGTGTATTTGGACTTCTCTGAACAAAGATTTCCTCATCTAAAAATTAAGAACAGCCATTGTGCTCACCTAAAAGTAGGGATTTCAATAGGAATTGTGATATTATTGTATATAAAGATACTTATACATTGCTCCAGCACCAGGAAGGTAGCCTGGGCCCCGATCCACCGCAGGAAGGAGAGCCATGCCTTCTCCCACTAGGAACCACCATATCTCCAGCACCAGGAAGGTAGCTGCGTCGGTGCCCCTGAATCCCCATAACTCCCTTTACCCCCCTCCACCCCCACATGCACTCTCAGACCTCCTGATTGTGCCAGTCTTTGGACCCACTCTGCAGAGGCAGAGGTTGTCATAAAGGATGTTTTTCTGAGTTCCCAACTTTAAACATCTTTAAAAAAAGGGAATGGGAAACCTGTAGTAGAATGGTGTGGAGTTCAACCATTCAGAAGGTTGGGGAACTCAATCTGGGCCTTGCAGCCTGAGGTCAGTCAGCGTCATGGGGTTCAGCCATCAGCTAACTGAGATCAGGGGTCTTGCGTCTTAGTTCCGTCTGAGCCCTTAAATGGTAAATAAACTATATTGAAAAGTTTGTTCACTGCAGACATGTTCTGGACTGCTTCTTGATTTAGATTTAATTCAAATGGTTTAAGGGTGATAGACTAGTGACTACCACAGGTGGTCAGTTTCCAAGCTGTGCTTGATCACAATGTGTTGTTGATTGTATCAATTGGGATAAAGGATTGTGGTTGATTTGATGAGTGGTTTTCTCTGATGTTATGAAGATGAGAATGTCTTTGGGTCATTAGAGACCCAGAAGCTAGTGCGCAACTATATCAGGAAGATTTGGGTGATAACCCAGAGATTAAACCAAGGACAGCCCAACAACAAAAATAAAAATGAGAAAACACTTAAGCAAGACACAAAGACAGACTTCCAGTTCACCAATGCCAAACAGTAGGGCAAATGAGGATGAAGAGGCCAATAGTGAACTACCAGGACACCCTGAACTCAAAGCACAGGAAGTAACAAAACAGATCGATCAGGCTCTAGAAAAATTCAAAACAGAAATAATTTCCCAGATAACCATAGAGATGTTGAGCAAAATCAAAGTGGCAATTCAGACTCTAGAGCAGAAACTGCCAGAAAAATAGATGAGCTCAGGACCATGATAGAAGCCATGAAGGCCCAGCATAAGAAAGAAATGGAAAAAATAAATGCCCAACATAGGAAACAAATGGAATCCATAAAACGGATTCAAACAGATATCCAGGAGATTAAGCATTCCATTGAAAGTGTACACAACAGAATAAAAGAATGCAAAGATAGACTCTCAGATATAAAAGATAGAATTGCAGCCAGTGACCATGAAAAGAGAGGTCTCTTAAAAACAGAAAAGGATCATGAGAAATCGATCCAACAACTCCTATATGATACAAAGAAGAATACCATAAGACTGATAGGAATACATGAAGTACCAGGAGAAAATACAAATGACTTAAAAAAGCTGTTCACAGAATTAATGACAGAAAACTTCCCAAACAGAGGGGAAGAATTTGACATTCAGATAACTGAGGCATATAGGACCCCAACTAGCCACAATAAAAAAAAAATCTACACCTAGACATATAATAATCAAGATCCCAGAAACCCAACAGAAGAACAAAATACTACAAGCAGTAAGAGAAAAGAAACAAATCACATGCAAAGGAAAGCCCATCAGAATCATAGCAGACTTTTCAACACAAACCCTTAGGGCAAGGATAGCCTGGAATGAGATATTTCAAGTGCTAAAAGAGAACAACTTCCAACCTAGACTGATGTATTCTGCAAAACTCTCTTTCAAAATGGATGGGGAAATAAGATACTTCCATGACAAAGAACACCTGAGAAACTACATGAATACCAAACCAGCACTGCAAGCAATTCTAAACAAGATCCTAGAAAAAGACAATGAAGGCAACAACACCATGAGGCCCAACAGAGCAAATCAAATAGTCAAGGCAAAAAACTAAAAGGTGAAAAAGTAAAAAGAGTCAACAAAAGGCCAATATCATGACAATAATAAATCAGTACATATCAGTTATAATCATCAATGTCAATGACCTCAACTCACCAATCAAGAGAAATAGACTGGCAAAATGGAATAAGAAGTAAAATCCAACAATATGTTGTATACAAGAAACACACCTAGTGCAAAAAGAAGCCCATAGACTGAAAGTGAAAGGATGGAAAACAATTCTCCATGTGACAGGAGCCCAAAAAAAAGCAGGGGTAGCAATCTTATTTGCAGACAAAGCAAATTTCAAACCAAAACTTATTCTAGTATTACTGATGTAGGGCAGTACTTTATCATACCTCTGTGAATGTAAAATATCTTATACCTGCTTTATGATATGTAGTAGTGACCGTGCTTTATCAGAGCTATTTTTAATATTACTCTAGAATGTTCTCTTTCCAGATGATGATTTGGAAGCCAAAAAAGGGGGGAGGGGTGCCAGGTACCACAAACAGCAACAGAACTTTGCTATTTTCTGGATATTATTCTTTTCTTTGTATTTTTGTTTTTGTTTTTTTAATGGAATGTGCTGAATGTCTATAATTTTGTTCAGGTGACTGCAGAACCTGGAAAAGCTGTCGCCGCTATTGATGCATAACATACTGGTATTATTGGTCTTTTTATATAAATATATATATATACATATAGATATATAATTTGAATTTTTGGAAACTTTAACTGTGCTGTCAACTTTGGAAAAAGTTATCCCACTTTACTGTGTTGAGTTGGCATTGTACAGAAATTGACAGCCATATTGGTCTAGAAATGTTAATTTTTTATTTTTATTTTTTCCATTTGTACAGGGGTAATGCATTGTATTAAATATGTAAGGTCATATTTACGTGGGTTTGATTACAGAAATTAATAAAATATTCTCTAAATAATGAAAAAAAGAATAAGATAAGACTACAAGAGCAAGAAGCAATTTAAATATGTTCAGGGACCATTTTCACCTTCAGAATTAAGGATTATTTTGATGTTACATCATTGCCTTTTCTCTTTTACTTTCCTTTTTAGTTTTATTTTAGGATTCCCTATTTTTAATGTTCATACAGAGATTTCTTTAACTGAAATACCGAATAGTTTCTCTGGTGTGAAAAATTATAATAGTACACAGGATCCTAATGAGATAATTAATAATGTGAAATAGGAAGTAAAGGGCTAAAGGTGTCGGGAAAGAGGGAAGAGTGGGGGAAAGGTAATAAGGGAGAGGAAAAATATAAGAGAAATTGAAAAAATGGAAATAAAGTGGTTGTAAATAGGGAGGGGAGGAGGGGGTGAAGGGAGGGCAGGGACAAGGGGAAAAAAATGAGAATCAAGATCTAGCATGTAAAGGTACAGGATCCCAATAAAGAATGTAACTGTATTGTATACCTAGATTGTACCAATAAACTCAATAAAAAGGAAAAAAAAGATACTTATACAATCTACATAGCCATAAAAGTATTAATTATGTTCTCTTTTAAAAGGCAATAAAAAGATATCAGTAATAAAATCTTAAAAACAATATACCTACAAAAATAACTCATAGTAAATGAAAATAGAGGGCAGCAATAGCTGACTGCAAGTGTTTCCTATAGTTTCGCAGTGTTGTAACACAGTGGAAGACTACAGAAATCTCAAGCACATCATTTATCTTAAGTTCTGCTAAAGATTGACCTGAAAATACATAGGATGGACCGTATAAACTGACCCCTTATAAAAATTCAAAGGGTTTTCAAGATTCATCTCTTTTTTATTTTAATCTTTTAAAAGCATGTTTAGATTATATTCATTTGATTTTAGTGGAGCTTTTCTCTAAAATAAATTGCTTATACATGCACACACTAACACATGTGGAATTCCTTTGCTGTAATCCTCAAAGAGGCTTTTGATTCTTCTTCTGATTCACCAGAAAGAGTCAGTGAGCAAGTGAGATGCATACTGGGATTTGGATGGCTCCGATTCACAGCATACATTTACACAGAAACCAGATGGTTGTAGAAAATGTTTCTTTTTTTATAATAAAAAAATAGATTATTGAGGTGTTTCTACAGACTCTTAACCTCAGATAGATAAAATGTGAAAATCAAAGGAGAAGTCAAGGGAAATGGCATCTAAAATAATCAGGGAGTTCATCACAGCTTACTACATATCCCAAAGGGGCCACTCCGTAAGACAGAACATTGCTAGGACCTAGGACATTTAGTAGCAGGTCTAAGACTTATGTTATTAAAGAAGGGGGAAAATGAGGAAAAGAGAAACAGTGGTCAAGAAAGTTGAAGGCTTTTCAAAGACTTCATTCATCTTTTCTCTCTAGAAAACTAACCACAGTTTATAGGATGGGATATTCAAGGGACTTTACTTTTTAATCTTACAATATTAATTCCCTGAACCTTTGAACTGACAGGCAGGCTAATGTAAATGAGCCAGAACAAGAGTCAGAGCCAGAATTTTTGTTTTATCCTGACCAAAAAAAAAAAAAAGTGTTATTAGAGCTCAGTGATTAATGAGCATGCAAGAAGGGATACAGCAAATACAAGATTGTCTTGGTATGTGAAGGTTTCCACAGTGTGAGGGCAAACTATAACCAAGTCTCCTACAAACTCACATACACACATATTGTACAGATCTATCTGTATAGTATGAGAGATTTTGTGTAAATTTTAAGTTACAGTTAACATTTGAAAAATGTTTTAAAGGTAAAATATATCATAAACTTGTGAAATGACACATATATAGAATAAGCCCCATGATTACCTATAATGTATCCATATCTCTTATTAAATAATTCAGATTCAGAACCCAAAGGTGAGTTTATTTCACTGGCAAAACAAATTAACCAAGTCTAAAGTAACCCAAGAATGCAATCACACTGATAAATTTAGTAATAAATGCTGGTAAAATTCAAACAGCTAGGAAAGAAAAAATAGCATGGCATTAAGAAAAAAAATATTTTTGGGCTGGGGATTTAGCTCAGCAGTCCAATGGCCTGCCTCGTAAGTGCAAGGACCCAGGTTCAATCCCCTGTACCAAAAAAAAAAAAAAAAAAAAAAAAAAAAAAAAAAAATTTTTTTTAACAAAAGAATACCTATTCTGGAAAAATATGATGCTTTAAGAAAAGCATAGAATTTCATTTAATGAAATTTAAATTAACAACATCCTCTTCCTTTATGTTTGACCATCAAGAATGCTCAGAAGAATATAAAGTCTTGCCCACAAATTATACTTGTTTATGAAGCATAAATCTAATGTCAGCTGTTCACAGGACTCTATTGAAGCTGAGAAGAAGAAAGCTTCAAGAAAGACAGGGCAATGGAGAGAGGTATGGAGGAACAAGAGACAAGATTCATCAATCACAGTGACTGCACCCTGGCAAAATAGCATAAAGCTATAATATCCAAACCAATGAAAGAAGCAGCTACAATATTTTAGGAATTAAATAAATAATAGGATGAATAAAAAATAGTGACCTAGCAATTACCCACAATGGGCATGAGGAGACAGGTCATTTTCATGTGATCAGTTACAATACTTGGCCAACATCTCTCCCCTAACTTGATGTCTTCCAATTGTTTTTATCTATGTTTTAAATGCACATATTTTAATCACTCCCCCATTACCCCTTTGTCCCTTCCTTCTCCCTAATTTCACATACTTTTTGGAGACTTTCAATGTATTTGAAGTATCTTAATTATATTTCTGACCCCCTATTACGCACCTTTACAACCCCTCCATCTCCCCCTTCTCCATCTCTAATAATATTCTCCCTTCTATTTTGTTCTCATCTCTTTAAAATTCCACATATTAGGGAGAACATGAGACACTTGTCTTTTTGAGTTTGGCTTATTTTCTCTCACCATGATGATCTCTAGGTATATTCATTTTCTACAAATGACAGAATTTCTTTCTTTTTATGGATCAGTAATACACTATTCCAATGTAGAACTTGGAAAACCAAAATTCTCTAAAATTCAATATAGTTTGAATATTTTAGATTTTGGAGCATTTTGAATTTTGAATTTCCAGATTAGGGATGCTCAATGGAATAATTTTAACAGAGCCCAGTTCTACTGGTCCAAGGCAAATTTTTAAAAAGTATGATTCCCACTAATGTATTCAAAAAATACCCATTTTTGCCAAAGGTTATTGTTCTCTTTGCTTAGGATGTGATCATTCCATTTTTTACTATGATTATTGAAATGTTCTCACTACCAGACTGAACAAGGATGGAAAAGCTGGCCAAAAGGCAAAGCTACTCATAAACACCAGATGAGCCATATGAAAACATAAGACAGAAAAGAGTTTCTGGTAGAAGAAAATTATAGTGGAAGAAGTTCAGAAAGTTTTGCTGAGAGCTCTGTAGTAAGATAGTATTTTCTGTATTTCATGTGCAGCTTTTCCTCCAGCTCCTGACAATCTTCCCCACTCCTTCCCCTGAAACAAAATACAACTCTTGCCCCTAGTTTGGCCCTCACTGCCTCGTTACCATGCCCAAACTCGAGGTGAGCTCAGCCTGGGAATGGGAAACAACTTCTATAAAATGGGCTACATTTGTTGCAGTGAAAGCAAAGGAGATAATGTAACCTACTAAAAGTACAATCCTCAATAGATCATTTAAATATATAGTTGGGATTCACAAAATAAAAGAGGGTGACTTTCGAATCCCACAGTTAATACGACTTACAATATTTGAAGTATTTTAACTTTTGTTCTGATGCTTTTAATTGTTTTCACTATTTATGTGTCACTTATTTGAATTCAAAATAGCATGAAATAATTTGGAAAAAATTTAATAGCATTACTGATAATTCATCATTGCGTTCGATCCATGGTTGTAAAAGTGTATATTATATGTGTGTGTGATGAATTTATAAAAAGAAATAACCCCACATTTACTAAACAACGATTTCATAGAACTAATCCATTTATAATAAGAAAAATTTGATTTTGATGTCCTTATGCAGTATTACTTAATTTTAGATCAATAGAGCAATGGCAGAATTTGTGCAAAATGTTGTAGAAAACTTGCTAATATTTTTTTTCACATTTGGCTTTGTGAGATTCCAAGTTTCATGTTTCCTGAATTCATTTTTGGTAGTTCTGTGTCTAATGGACACTTTATATAAAATAGTAATTGTGACCCAGCAGGCCTCTTTACCCTTTCACAGAAATGTTAAAATTCCAGTAAAATCACCAACTGTTCTATGTACGTCAAAGGAAGCCATCTTTTCAAAAAATATGACACGAAGCCTTGTAATAACATTTCCTGAGTACAATCTAGGGAGCTTTCAGAGGGACCAAATGAAGTCACAGAAGCAGAGTCTCCTATAAAAAGTGAGAAATATTAATAAATACAATGTTTCTCTCTCATCAAATAAAAGTTCCCCACAAAGGCCTACCTCAGGACCTAGAGAGAAAATATTTAATATTTTAAAGCTATTCGATGAAACAATAAGAGTCACACTATTTTTATATTGAGAGTAATGTTAGGGCTACAGAAACTCAATATAACTTAGATTTTAAAATAAAATATACATTTAATATGCATCAATACTGGCTGTTTATCTTATGTTTTTAAAATAATTCTCAATTAAAACTTTACATTTGTTCCTTAAAAGTTGTGTGATGGGTTTCTGTTTATTGCTACACAAAACAGAATGACGGGACAGGTGATTTATTTACATAGATGACTGCTAAATAAGAATGAACTTTGACTCATTTACATTAACTCCAATATTTATTGTTACAAGCTTGAGGATACTCTTGAAAATGATTAAGCATTGCCTCTATAATAAATGAATTTAATGACAAGATTTAAAAGTAACACAGCATTCTATTTAAGAGATACTGGCCTTAATGGGAAATCAGGAATCCATAAGAGGCTTGATACACATATCCAGAGTAAAATTTGACAAAGACCATCACAATAATTCTCTGAGAATGCCTAAAATGACTATCCCAAAGAGAACAAAGTAGTCAAGTCTTGCTTGCAAACTTCAGTGGAAAAAATGAATGTGTCTTTACATATAGTTGCTTCTCTGGACAAAATTTATCTTCTATGCAAATTAACTGCCTATGTAGAATCATTGCTCAATTTAGAAATAATGTTAGTGAGCCAATAAATTAAGTTATAAATCGAAGGGGTAGAGTGAGAGGAGACAGAGAATATGGCATTGCTAATGCTTAATCTCTGTGTACAATGTATTAAAAATTTTAAGTGAAAAGAAAATTTAGTAAAACATCACTGCTGCTGCAAGGTATATCTGCCTGTGTATCTCTCAATGACTGTGATTCACAATAGAATAAGACCTTTCTGACCTAAGGTTCAAAAGCATAAGGTTGAAAAAGATTTCAATTTATTAATTGAATCCCTACACACACATCCTTTTTGCTATTTCAAGAACAAATTTGTTGATGTTAATATCAATTTCCATCTTTTTGGCTCAAAATATCACTGTCATAAGAAAAAAATAATTGATGGCTCTGGTACAATCCCTCAGAATGTTCACTGTTGCCTGGCAATTAGTTCCAGTTGCTGTGCACCTGTGTGTGCCTTATCTTGGACCTAGGAATGTAGACTTTTCATCACCCAAATCCATGTCCTACTTCCTACAGACTGTCCAGACTCTGAAACCCTCGTCTAATACTGTGTACTCAGAAGGTTCCCAAAATGTGCTGGGGAAACCAACTTCTCATAAGAGAGCATTGTTAAAACAGGACACTGCCCCTTGCTTGACCCCTGGCTTTCTACACAAATAGATGTGAAAAGATGTGTCTGTGTGTCAAAGTGTATTTTTCACATGATGACTAATGCTGAATATAATCTATACTCAGCCATTTCAGGAAAGTAGAGATAATATCAGCAACCAACCCTGCATGATAGCCTATCTGTCCTTTGTGATTATTTTCAATACTGTTTACCAAAGGAAAACAGGTTCTCAAAATTCCATTCTCTTTAATAAGAATGCAAGAGAAGCCATAGTTACTGCATATTCGCAAAACTCATACATTTAAAACACAGTGTTTATTTGGTAGTTTGGTATTTGATATAGCCCCACAGAACCATTTGAGTGTCTACAATGTGCCTACGCACTCCCTCAGGATCTAGGACTCTTAGGCAAGCTGTTCCTTCTACCAGGATCCCAGCCCTCCGCTAGTTCTGCCTCTCTTCCCTTCAAATGCTACTCACTCTTCAAGCACCAGCTGAGATTTCACTTCTCCAAGAAGTTTCCCCGGATGTCTAATAAAAAGAACTGGGTCCCGTAGCACCTCCTCCTTACAGAGGGTAATAATTATCACCCTGCATTGTAACTGACTGCTTGCTTGTAGGTCTGCTCACCCTGGACCGTCGTCCGTCAGCTCTGGAGAAGCAGGCTGTGGGGTGGCCCCCATTGTGCCCAAGCGCCTGGGATGACGGCATCTCATGGACACCTACTGGAGTGAAATGTTGTCAGCTGGAGCTTTGAGACAGCTGGAGTAGTTTAGGCCACAGAAATCCTTTTATTGATAACACTTTTGGTGGGATTATCCTGGATAGTTAGGATGTGTATTTGTGTGTAACTGGAAGTGTGGGAGTTGCTGCAAGAAAGCAGATTCAACGGAGGAAGAGGACGAACTGTCTCATGACTCTGCAGGGCTGTCCGTGCTGCTCACACTTTCCTCCTTTCTGCTGTCAACACCACCTACAACTGTGTCAGATTCCTGCCTCCTTTACTAGATTAGAAACTCTTAGAAGGTAGAGAATTTTTTTTAACCATTGTCCTTAGCAGATTTGGAAGTGATAAGAAATTAAAACAATTAGGGCAGAAAAACTATATTTCCACTTTCTCAGAGAAGAACTTTGAAATCATGTAGGAAGAAATTGGGACAAGAGCTCTGCTTTTATGCCAGTCACTATAAGAATTTAGTCATTCATTCAATATAAAATAGTATAAAAGAGTACATCTATGATATGGAATAAATTAAGATAATTAGGTGAGATAATATAGATGACGAATGTCATAAAAAATGTGGGCACTCAACAAATATTAAATCTTCTCCCCTGTTAATTATCTTCCTATAGCTCACCACATCGGCGACATTACAGTGTTCTGTGAGCGCTAAATCAGGGGTTTTCAAAACTCTGGTCATCTGGGCCAGGTATGGTGGCACATTCCCATGATCTCAGCACTCACCAGGCAGAGGCAGGAGGCCACCCTGGGCTACATTGTGCATTCAAGTCCAGCCTGAACTACTTGAGCTACACAGTGGGGCTTTGTCTCAAAAAAAAAAATTATCTTGTAATTTTTCAGAAATGCAAAATCTTGGGGTCACTCTAGATCTACCGAATCAGAAGTTCTGGTAGTAGGGAAAAGGGGGCTCAGCCACCTGTGGTAAAATATACAGTCTGGATGACTCTGTGAAGCTACATGTTGAGAACCACCACTCAGCACCAGTGAAGGAAATACTCATTGAATGCAGAGGCCAATCATTTGGAGGGAAGCCAGAAAAGCATGAAATGGTAACCTTGCCTAACATCTGGATGCTAAAAGTGTAGTCTCCAGACCACCATCGGACCTCACCTGGCTGTTTATTTAAAACACTGGATTCCTGGCTTTACCCCAGACCTGCTAACGCAGGGACTTCACTGAAATGAGATCTCCAACTGATTCTTCCGGACTTTCAAGTATGAGAAATGATGGTCTAGTGGATATTTTTATAGTAGAAGATGGCAGGGTAGGGAGTAAAAATTTTATTTAAAAAATAACTAAAATAATCCTCTAAAAAGTAACTAAAATTCCATCCTCTCTCATGGTGTGGTCAAGAAGAAAGAGATGGGTGTCTCTTTTATCATGTGCGATATCTCTGATTACATTTTATACTATCTAATGTTCATCAGATACTGGAGGGGAGAGGTGCCCACAATGCTTGAAATCCGTTTTCCAACTAGAGTGTAAGCTGTAAAATGAGAACAAATGGGCCACATTTTAAAGCCCAAGACATGCAGAATGAATCTACTGTATATCTGTAGCTGGAACACATAAATATCACAAGAGAATTTTTAAATTCTACATCTTTTATCCCACATTCCTATATACATGCACATTTTTTCACCTATTTAACAATACTTGTATCACCCTGATTTTGCTATTGATTGCTTCTTTAGCAACAAAATGCATCACAAAACAAAAATGAATGAAGCTGTCTAAGAAGAAAATTCCACAGTAGCTTTACTGTCAATGCCCGTCATAAATAACCATGACATCATAGGAGCCTTATCTACGGGTTGCCGCTACTGATCGATGGCATCACTCTACTAGTGTAAATAGCTTCTAATGCCCCATCTTCCACCTTCAAATAGGCTCTGATTATTTATGATAGCTGTTAGGTTACAAGTCTGAGCTGTGGTTTGGATTTATTTTCTACTTATAGCTGCTGTAGATTTTGAGTTAGATAGGATTATTTTTTAGTTAAGATGATAAACTGAGATGGAACTGTCATCTAGCCTGGTACACCATCATCTCGTCTGGTTGGTGTCACCATTTGACTATGAATTCCCAATGCCAGAATGCTTTCAGTATTATCAACGACTGAACAATATTAAAAGATGGCAGTTAATCATTGGTTGTTAAAACAGGAGAAAGAAAAAACAATGCACCATATGTAGCTTTCTATCCAATTAAAATATTTTAAAAGTACATTTAGCCATTTGTTACTTACTAAATTGCAAAGAAGTGTGTCATATGAATTGTGTGTATTTTATGATAATGAAAGTGTTCCAGCTTCAATGTGACAGCTCCAGATGATTTAGGGGTACAAAAGGGAATCCATCAGCTCCTTGCAAGATATTCTTTATAATCATAAAAGAGCCTGACAGGTAACTTGGGCAAGAATATATTTTTGAAGAGAGAAATAGATATGAGCTTTGTCTACATGAAACAGACAGGTGAAACATAAAAAGATCTGTCAATCATACAGTTATTTTGTCAATATAATAACAAATATTGGAATCATTCACAACACTAGACACAGCAAGTTATCAAAAACATTTATGAACTAAATCAGGATAGGCTCTTTTTTTCACTTGGTAAGGCTTGTTACGCACTATGTAAACACAGCACTTTTCTACACAAGCATTTTAGCGCCAAGCTACATCTCCAGTGAGCAATTTTCTAATACTATTGAAAACCCCACTTTTAGTAGAATTTTACCAATTCATTATCTTCAGCATTGTTTTTCATTGAGAAAATTGTGCTAAGAATGCAAGTATTAAAAAACAGGAGGAAAAAGTTTTCAATAGGCAAAATAGTATGTGTTCAATGCCCCATAGCTATAGTCTATATATATTTTTCAGGATAGTTTTTAAGTGAATTCTATAGTTGTGAGTATATTTCAAAATATCAAGTTTCTATATTAAGCCTGTACTATCTTATGATTCATCACCAAATAAATCTTATGTTGAAATATATACAATTTCAATTTTCCCTATGGAAAACTTTTCCTCTAAATTTTGAGTTGTTTTCTATGAATTTTAATTATATCTAAAATAAGAGCTGTGTTTGAAATATTTGAGTGATTTGTATCTATATATAAAAGAACTAGAGATCACCTTATCCCTTTCAACATTTAACAAATATATATATATGTGTGTGTATGGGGAGGTACTGGGGATCGAATTCAGGTCCTTGTACTTACAAGGGAGGTGGCAGAACCACTGAGCTAAATCCCCAGCTTAACAAACATATTAACATACAATGTGAAATAGGAAGAAAAGGGCTAAAGGTGTAGGGAAAGTGGGAAGGGTAGGGTAAAGGTAATAAGGGGAAAGAAAAAAATATGAGAAAATGAAAACATGGAAATAAAGTGTTTGTAAACAGGGAGGGGAGGAAGGAGGTGAAGGGAGGTCAGGGACAAGGGGAAAAAATGAGAAGCAAGACCTGTCATGTAAAGGTACAAGATCCCAATAATGAATGTAACTGTACTGTATTCCTAAAATGTACCAATAAAATCAATTAAAAAACATATTAACATTAATAATTTATCTAAACTTAATCATTGCAAGAAAAGAAAATCCCTTTCTGAAAATATTCTACTGTATCAAATTATTGTTAGTTTTGCAGCAACCTGTCTTTCATATTTATAAATTTTTCCAATGAATTATACCCTGCTGTGAAGTCAGTTTGAATACTAATCTATATTTTAAATATTTAAAAATAAGATATGCTTCATAGAAACAACTCCTTGATGACAAAGTAAAAACAAGTTCTCTCTAATAATTATTGACCTTAAATGAGTATTCTGATAATTACCCAGCTCTAGGCTATTTTTCTTTCTAATGGAAATTACTTTAATATCTCTTCCCAATAATGCTTTGCAGTCCTAAAAGTCCCAAGAAACTGAAAATCTCAGTAGAGAAAGTGGGAATGTGGCCACTAGGAGCTGACAATAACTGTTTTGTCACATCTAGGCCCCAGTACTGACTCAGGAAGTGGGGATTCATCCAGCCAGCTGATGCCAGGGGAGTATGATTTATTGCCTGGTGTCCTCAGTGGCAATTGGACCCTTTCCCACTGTCACTCACAACTTGCACAGATTGTGTCCTAAAGAAGAGGTTCCCCTCCGTTCTAAAGAGATTACAATGCTTGTCATAAAGTGTCTTTTAACAGAGGGAAACGGGTATGAAAATGGGCAAAGAAAGGAAACAATCAGAAGAGGAGAGAAGATGGATGTTCTGTAACCTTTTCTCAGAGACCCATTTCTTCTACTTTTTCTCCTGTCTTTAGCTGGTTTTTGTTTTGGCTGATGACAATGCGTAATCGCCTGATAAATTGATTTTGTGAGTCCCCTTTCTCATCTCTTGAGAAGACACTAACTCGTTGGGACTTCAGAGGGCTTGCAGAGTCAAGAAACAACAATTGGTTTGTTGAAGATGTCAGAAAGTAGCTTCAGAGTTTGCCAGGAGAAATCCTTCCTGACAGATCAGTGCTGACAATGTTGGCAGCTACTTGAAAAGTCAGCAAACAGCTCCGCATTTTAGGCCCAAAGAGGAGGCCACCACTCGCACAGGAGCTCTCTATGCTGCTCAGACTCCAGAGTTCAGAATTCTTCCTGACTCACCAGGCTCAAGAGGAAACATTTCACTAAAAAGAAAATCTAAGAGCTGGAGTCCACAAATCATTTCGTTAAATATCTTCTTTAACGACTGAAAATACAGAAAAGTGAATCTTAGTATTGTTGTTAATTTAAATTTAAACCAGGGCCTAAATCTATAGAACTCTGTTTTCAAAATCTTTTATGTACTGTACAATGTCAAATTTACTTTCCTATATGTAAAAACATATGCTGCTTGGCATTCAACTCCATAAAACATATTAATTTCAATAAATCTTTTTAAGGGACTAACTTGTCATATGTTAAAAAGATAAAATACTCATGGTCTGGATATACTTAAACTAGTCAAGCATTTTGTAATACCATTCTTAAAGTTATTAAACATTGTTAACATTCAGATTTACTACTTAAGGTTTTTCCTTTAAAATGATCAAATGAGACAAAAATGTTGCTTTTCTAAGATTAAAGGACCCAATTCTTCCAACTTGAAGACATAAAACTGGCAATTTTTATAAATTCTTGAAAATAATATAAAATAGCATTACATTTTGCTAAATGTTATAAAATATTAATATTTTAATGCTTCCTTGTCATGAAAAAATAATAAAGGATCAGTCTTTGTACTACATAAGAGAAATTTTGTTTTAGTAGTTTGTAGCTATTTATTTTCTTAAAGGTGCATAATTTGGAATACTGTACTGAGTATGTGTATACATTTCTGCCTATATAACGTCAAGGGTATATGTGCATTTTTGTGTAAAATTATCATTTTATGCGTAGACTTCTGGAAGTCGTAATATAGTAAGAAATTATTTCTAGGCATTTAATCTTTCAGAGTTTTTCAGAGCTAAACTTTCTATATATTTGAAAGAAAGCTACCTCAACCAGAATGTTTTCATGTTTCTGATAAGAGTATTAAATGCTCAAGCCTTGCAAATAATGGGAGATGTAAGTGGTATAATCTTAAATATTCTACAATAAGGAGGCCTAGTGAAAGTCATCAGCACCAAGAAGCCTGAAATTTAGGCTTTATTTTACCATCAAGTAGCAAATAACCTTAAGCCTTTCTGGGCCTGCTTTCCTCAACAGTAAAACGAAGGGTTAAATAGGATGATCTCCCAAAGGACCTTTTCACAGATGTGAAGTTATATAATCATTAGCAATTGAATCTACTGATTAGGCACGATCCACTCAGCATAATCTCAGTCTAACCAGAATGAAGTCCCTAAGACAAGACCATGGCACATGTGAATAACGAGTGCCACTGTCTAAAAATTAAAGAGCAATTTTGCAGATTGAGATACAGGAAGTTTTTAAATTATTTTTGGTTTATACCCTTCTTATTGACCCTTCTTTCTGCTCCTTCCCCTGTATTAAAGGATGAATGGAAGAAGAGCGAAAGAGGTAAGATTCATGTAACACAGAGTTGGCTACTGACCGGCTGCATAATAAAAATTAGTAGGAGTAAAGGGAAAATTTAGAACTACAGTGGGACTGAGAGATTTTTTTTTCCAGAGTTTGGCCCTGCTATGACTGCTACACATTGTCATAGTATTAATACAACTGTTACAGAATAAGTGCATTTAACAGTTAATATGAACTCTACACAAATAAATTATGTGGTCAAATTGTTCATTAAATGCATTAATTCAGTTGTAAGGAACCTGCATCATAGCAATAATTGCACTGTCATTTCAAAGCTTTTAAAAGCAAATCAATCCAAATTATATCAACTTGACTTATACCTTCCCAGCAGCAGTACTTTAGTGTCGTGTAATAAATATCCAATAAAAGGCAGCTTCTGATATATTTTCAAAGCAGTTTGAAAGCTTTTTGCATTTTTGCTAAACTAGGAGTTTTAGGGATAGGAAATTTAAAAAAAAAATGTCTAACGGATTTAACCTAAGTTTTTCCCATTTTACTTTCTGAACCAAACTATGCTTTTCAGGCCTTCATAATATTTGTCATAAATGCTCCAGCAACAGATAAAACCAGCACTTGGATCACAACAGTTAACAGAGCTGCTGGGTAGCAAAAACTCCTTGGCACAACAGGAGTCTTTTAAAATTCAAGCACTCTAAAACTTAGCAGCACCCCTGAGAGCCACAAATTGAGAGAGATTAATTCTGTGCCCCTGCACCCCTCATTACCAGGAGAGCTGAGGTAGGTCAAATGCAAGTTAATCTCCTGAATTCCACTTTTGTACATTCACGTTAGACCAGCCATTGCTATGTACCGACTAATGTCTTTAAGCTGTGTGCACACAAAATTAATAAACAGTTTGCCCAGCCAAAGTGAAATATAAATAAAAGTAAATGCCTTGAAGTGATTTTTATATAATGGCCTTGCACGATAAAGTAACTAAGGAAACATGCCTATATGAGTTAGCTTCACTATCTAGAGCCAATACTGGAGAAAACAGTGAAAACCAATTTTCCAAAAGTTCTAAAACAACAACACAGAGATGAAGCAATTTTATTTAATCTGTTTTTAAAATATCTATTTGGAAAAAAAATGCAAATATGACTTGCCTCCTTTGCTCATGTGAAAAAACAAGGCACACAGCACACATGGAGGACGATGAAGTTTTAAGCGAAGCAAGACTGCCATCACTCTGCAAAGGTACAATGTTTTCTATTCTTCGGGAGAGGAAGAAAAACGAGGCATACATGTCAGCACCGGGCTAGTAAAATCAGAACTCTGCTTGTCCAGAAGGCCTTGTAACAACCTAATTGCCTTACCGCTCTCAGACTGCAGCTGGATCAAACTACTCCTACTCGATTTTCATCATGAACTGAATATTTTCTGAAGTGATAAATGTTGTGGTTTCTTTGTAACATTAAATGAGCTATTATCTTGCATTTTGTGGTCTCTTCTTCATCTTGAAAATACTTTCACATTCTAACCTATTTCATATGATCCTAACAATAACCCAAGGTATGTAGGATTAAAATGATAAAAGATATTACCTTTATGTACTATAGTAAAAATATATTCAAAGAAGCAAACTATTAAATTAAGAACTAGAAGATCTGAATCCTAGTCTTGCTTAACTAGATGTGTGATGAAGGATAAATCATTTTATACCAACAAGCCACAGGGGAAAAGTGTTCACTTAAATAACAATTTGATGAATAGAAAAATACAGTAGACCCTTAACTACACAAAAACAAAACCAAACCATGTAAACTTACTCTGTAAGGTAAATGTAAATTTATCTTAAAATACATTTACACATTAATTTTTATCTGTAACTGGCAAAGATCTAATACCTTAGTTATACACAATGTTGGTGTGTAAGAGAGAATATAGGCACTTTCATAAGCTGGTGTTGAAAAGGTTGCTTAGTATAGCTATGGAAAATTGGCAAAACCTAAAATAATTATAAGTGCACATGCTCTTTGACTGTACATACAGAATTATTCACTTAGCACTGTTTGCAACACCAAAACGAAATAAAAATGCAACAACTTGCACATTTTTACATTTATTGGTATATTATACATATATAATGACCACATTCATCATAGAGAGTTTGTACCCACATGTTATACCTTGCTGCTTTATTTCCCAGTCTCCTTCCCTCGCTTCAACCCTTCTTCCCCTCATTTATAAAAGCTTTGTTTCCATTTTTGTTTCTATTCTTTTCTTTCTTGTCCCTTCCTTCCTTTCCCCCTCCCTTCTTCCCTGTTCCCCTTCTCATTTGAACATTTTTTTCCCTATTTCCCAATATCTATGATACATTTTGGTCCTTATTTACACTTTCAGTTTCTCACACCAGAGAAACAATGTGCTATTTAAACATGTATGGCTGATTTATTTCACTTAAGAGTACGGTACATCCATTTAGCTAGAAATGTCTCATTTATCCTTCTTCTTTATGGCAAAGTCGTACTCCACTGTATTTTTTAAAAACCCACATCTTTATCCTTGTGGATCTTTATTCTTGGTTAATGGGCATTTGGGCTGTTTCCAAGATTTAGTTATTACAAACTGTTGCACTATAAACATAGGTGTGCATATATTGCTGTGATATGATGCTTTTAACACTTTTTTAATAACAAGAAAAAGAACAACTAAGTGAAATTAAACCTCTAGTTTTAGTTTTCTGAGGAATCTCCACACTGATTTCTATAATGGTTGCACCAGTCTACACTCCTGCCAACAGTGGAAAAGTGTTCCTTTTACCTGCAGCCCTGTCAGCATTTGTTATCAGTTGATTTCTTAATAATAGCCATTCTTTTTGTAGAACAATCTGAATAACAATAAGGGAATCTTTAAACAAATTATGGTATACCTATTTAATGGAGTACTATACAACAAAAAAGAATAAGGATGTTATTTAATACTGCTTGAGATGATAAATGGTTAAGTAAAAAAAAAAAAAGTTCCAAAATAACATGCTTATTGTACATTAATTGTGTAAAAAAGAAAAGAAAACATGAATTTTGCTTCTATGTGTATATCATATATCTAGAAAAAGATGTAATAAAAACATTAGTTGTGGGAGGGAGAGAAGTAGACGAAGACAGGTATGCTTAGTTATTAAGTAAATATTTAAAAGAATACAAAGTAGACAAAGAAAGACCCCTGAAATATTACTATCAAAACAAAGCAGATAAGTGAATACGTAGCTACACATTTGCAAGAGAAATATTTCTATCCACAAACACACCATCATATATTTTCACATAGAGTTTTTGGAATGATATATATAAGAAATTGTTGAAACTAAAGAGAGACATGGTGTGTCCACCAGAAGACAGGACACTTACTTATTCAGTGCTTGTTTCTTTCATAATCATACTAATCAACAATAAAAGAGAAAAAACAAGGAGGGAATAGAATTTACAGAAAGATATCCATGTGGCAAGTTAATAGCCTTAAGCGGGTTGAAACGTCCCATCACAAGAGGATTCTATTACTCCTAAACCCAATCTTCTCTTCGTGTAATTCAAATGTAGATAAACCCATTTTAAAAAATAAAATTGCAATAAGAAAATCTGTATGGATGACAGGTCCCTGAAAACATAAGAGCAAGAGCTCAGGGAATAGATTTGTCTGGTTTGCCACATAAATACCCAATAAATGTGTTGACTGACTGACAAGCCCAATTGCTAAGCATACTACAGAATGTGTGCAAAATAGCCAATTGGAGCAGCCTGCCATCCCATGAAGACATTTGATTCCAACAGGCTAGGACTTAATTGGAAAAATATGGAAAGGACAGGATGACGAGACCCTTCTAACAAAGTCCTCTGAAAATGCATGGTTATTTCTCTGTTATCTAGAGGGCATCTTCCTGGTGAGACATTAAGTTTTGAAAAAGCACTTGTAGCAACTGAAATAACTCTATTCCATATGCTCTTGTCAAAGTTCCCTGAGAAAGCAGTTCATGGGAGAGTGAAGAAAGATGGTAGTATTGCAGGTGTACACGCATGTGCATAAGGACCAAAGGAGGTGAATGCCTTTAGAAAAATTATTATGTTTTATCCACTGAAGTCAAAGAGACTGTTTCTGGGTGTGGAGTGTGAAAAACAGTCTTACTACTTTATAGTCACACCTCATAACATAATCCTGTAACACTTACTGACCCACGATCTCCAAGAAAGGAATACTGTTAATTCTATTGCACTTGTGGGAAATTCAGGGGATACGTAGCCAAGATCTGCCATCCCTGAGGTACTTAATCAGAGCCTTAACCCTGAAATTTCCTTGCTTACTTGAGGAGGAGTGGAATATAGTCACACTTTTTCATGCGATTCTGCTCTGTTCTTCTCTAGGGATTACCTAAACAAAACAGTCCTTTTAAGATGAATGATATTAACACTTCAATTATTATTTATTTTAAAGAATAAATGTTTTATACATAACTAAATTTCAGACATTGAATATAAAATGAGTATTTCAATTCTGAGTCAACAATTATTTCTATATATTTATTGTCATGAAGACTTCTTTTTGCAATTATGTCAAAAATAACTTTTTTTAAAAAAAATAACTTTTCTGCTCTAAAATGTTTTAGTCAAATAATTATGTAGGATAGGGCAGGTGCTTAAAATAACCATCAGCAGCCCGACAAATTACTATTGGCTTCCCCCACCCTTTCCCTCCATGTCATATTCAGGGTACATTTATTTTTCAAACACTGAGCTATTTTACAGCCTGCTTAAATTAAGGCTACAGCATGTGTAGCTTTATACATTGGTTGTTGATCACTTCTCTAAATACTTCGGGAGACAGAGAAACGGTAGAATTGCATTTTTTTTTTACATTAATATAAAGCCATGCCCCCCCCCGCAAGCCCCTCCTTCTCTTGCCCTTTCTCACTCTCCTCGGTGAATGTGTTTTTCTCCTTCCTTTCTTAGACCCATTTGGTAACAATCAGGCTTTTATTTTAAGGAGCGCTAAGATAAGGTATCTGTGAGCTCCACACTTGGAGTAATTGATCACATTTGTTTCCTGTTGGTAGGGTAGACCCCTCACTCTTGCTCTTTTTTTTTTTTTTAACTTGGCATGTTTCTCATTACCCTATGCCTTGTT
>NW_022900924.1:30726751-30841751 GCF_012274545.1 Fukomys damarensis
GTTTGGAGGGGCCCCCTCCCTCTTTCTTTTTTTTTTTTTTTTTAACTTGGCATGTTTCTCATTACCCTATGCCTTGTTAGCCCAGTAGAAATTTTCTACTGTGGAGAGTGAAAACAGGATGATACTATTACAAGCCCCATCTCTCCAGTGACAGCAGCCCTCTTTCCTCAGACTTCTGACCACCTCGCTTGTCAGTGGGGGGCCCTCCCATGGGTACAGGTATGTGGGCCTGTAACTCAGGGAAGTTCCAAGGCAATTACTTGGTGCTCATCAGTTTAGTTTTCACAGACCTGGGCTGATTCACACCCAGACTGTTCCCCAGGATGACAACATTGTTATCATATGACTCAACTTCCCCACCTCGTTTCATTTGGGAATGTCAGCTCAGGTACAATAGCATCAGCTGCCAATGCTGTAAAACAAGACCCATATCTTTCCTGCTCATGCTGTCCAGATAAATTGTAATCAGTAACATTTTATTGACACTGTCAGGTGGAGCTTAATTACAAATATTATCTAAGGACAGAAAAACGTAAATGTACAGTTTTTTTTTTCTTTTGAATCTGTGGGCCAATGACTATGATACCAAGACCTCATCATTCTCCTATCAGCAAAATAAAAAGTCTAGTTACTTGCTGTCAAATGAAATGAAAGACCTCCTATTTTCCTACTTAAGACTGAGAGAGATCATAACAAGTTATCTCTAATGGCTAAAAGTAATGGACCTACTAACAATATTAATACTTATTTGTAAAAACATTACAGATTCTAATAAAGCAATATGTAGCTCATGAAAGAAATTTTAACAACTAATTCTTTACCTGAGTCCTTCAATATTCAATGTTTCAAGACTGTCTTAACAACTCCTGATCTAACTTTGGTGGATTAGTTGGTTTTTTGCTTGTTGCTCTCTTGCACTTTGCTGGATGTTGACACCTTTGCCTAAACAGTCAGCAAAAGCAGCATATTCCATTCCAGTTCAAAATAAACTAAGAGAGTGACTTGGAGTCTGGTCAAAGCTCTGCCCCTAAAGTAGTTGAGTGACCTTGGGCAAATAATTTACTCACTCTGACCTACAGTGTCATTTATAAAATGAGTGGACCCCCAATGGTAGGCCCCAATGGTGGCTACCTGAGTCACACAGGAAAAGATTGAGTCCTCCAGATTTTCTAAGACTTTATGAAATATAACATCCAGTAGCAGCAGATGGCTACTAGCATTTGAAATGTAGTTAGTTCAAATTAAGATATAAGTGAAAAGTATTCATTTCAAAGATTTTAGTACAGAAATGGAATAATATTTCAGTAATAATTTGAAATTTGTTTTATAATTCTAAAATAAAGATTTGGACATGTTGAATAAACTATATTAAGACAATTAATTATACCTATTTCTTTTTTACTTTGTTTAAATCCAGCTCCCTGAAATTTTTTTAATTGCTTATGGGGCTCAGGTCACATCTTTATTGGAGAGTAAAGAAATAAGAGTTCTGTAATTCATGTTTACCACAGAGATTTGATTAAAATGGAAAGAATTCAAAGTATTTGATTCACTGGAGGGCTATAATAATAAAAGTGCAATCACCTTTTCTTTGGATAAAAATATCCAGATCAAAGACATGTTTGAAGCACTAAATGCACAGTAAATGGCATTAAATGTTAAAAAATATATTCTATATGATTACAGAATTATTAATCAATATTTAACCTAAATAGATTTAAGATGATTCAAAATTCGAAACTTAATTCTTCTCATCTAACCTGATTTGCATTCCTGAACACCTGAGTTATATGTTCGTTATTTTACCTACATAAATAAAAGTATTAAAAAACATTAGAGAAAATATTGTAATATAAATTATGTTTAATATACATGTATCTACTTTATCTTGAGAATCCCTTTACTGGGGAATTTCAAAATGAAGGACATTTTTATATATTTTGGGATAATTGAAATTACCAAGGAAAAAGTATTACACATCTATAATAATAGATATTTCAACAAATAAATTTTATATCTAAAATGATAAAGCTATACTATAATTTATTTATAGTTATATATCTTCTAGTAGAAATAAATACAGGATATATACTCATTATATCAACCATGAAATCTTGCCCTTAAAAGAAAGATTATTCCACACTAAAATAGTCCATTCAGTCTCTAAAAATAAATTATCTGGCACATAAAAAAATGACTCAGAAAAAACTGATAGTTACAAACCTGGCAGCTGTTATTTTTCTCTAATAATATTCAAATGTTTTTCTTATAAAAATACCCAATCTTATTTTTACCATCTTTTTCAACTATTTACATCCTTGACCATCCCCAGAGCCTGACACCTTGTCAACCTATCACAGGTAAAAGCTTTTGAAGATCTACTACGACTCTTGTCCTAATAAGGTCAGTGACCTTTCAGGCTCAATTCCCACCCACCCCCACCTTCATTTCCTTTCCTATCATTAGTCTGAAATGGCATAAACTACCTCTCAATTTTCTTTATCCTTTCAATGTCCAACCTCTTTAGTCCAAATTCACCTAATTAGGAACTTAATTTCCTTTTTTCCCCGATGGAGGAATTGATAATGGACAGATCCTATTCATTTCTGAATCACAGAAAAATGCATTGATGACCTCTTATTTAGGAATGATAAGCATTTATTCTAGAAACTGTTTTGTGGAGCCCAAACTTTTCCATACAGCATATTTTTCTAACCACAGAACTAATCAAAAGTATTGTTTTATTTTTCTTTTTTAAATAAGAATGAAAAGAGGATGTATTATTTAAATTTCATTTTACATAGAGTTACTTATATTTAAAATCATTAGATATTCCAGTAAGATGACAAATAATTGAACTCTATTAGAAGATCACAGGGTTGAATCTAAAGCAATACATCACAAGAGGTTACATTAATAATTTCTCGAAATGGTTCACTTTCAGCAATTTTATCCAATCTGTAATACCAGAAATGACATAACGTAAACGAATATCCAAGTCGAAGTTGTATACTAAGGTGACTCTATGGATAATTAGCTAACTTTCCTCTGAAGTTATCTCCTTGACTCTGATGTGAAATTTTGTCTGGGAGTTTTCTAACAGCTCAAAGCACAAACATGAAAATGTTTGGTGTCATCTTTTTAAAAGATATTGTATGGCTTTAAAAGTTGGTAGTAGAAGAAAGATGACACCAACCATTTTGTTTTACTGCTCAACTCAAACTTGATTGTCAGTATCATTCCAAGGCTTGGAAATGACCATGGTAATAAATAGTAAAGACACACCAGCCTCATTTTATCTAATAAGTGCTTGGGCCTATGCTCAGTGTATTCAGTAATGACACATCAGGAGGCACCATTTTATCAGCACTTATTTTACAACAAATAAATCCACTCACTGCAGACTTCACCAGAAAAGGGAATTGGTTTATTAAAATAATACTTTCTAGTGCAGTCTCATTGTTTTCTGCAGTTTTGGTGGGACATCTGAGGTGAATGAGGTTTAGATCTTTGCTTTCTGGAACAAAACTGTACTAACGTGATTTAGACTGTCTCCCCAAAGGGGATGTTACACTGTTGATTTTCATTTATTCCAAAAGGCTAGAATTTATTTTATAGAGACAAAAATTACCAAAACAAGTTGCTGAAACATTGCTTTTTCTTTTCTTATTGAATAATAAGGATTTAGCTACTTGTAAGAGATAGCAAATGCTAAAATCATCTCAAATTTAATTTTGTAGAAAGAAAGAAAAATTTATAGGCTAATGAAGTAGGAAGAACAAAGAATTTTTAAACACAAAATTAACTGAATATGCTATCTCAGTAATTTCACCAAAATGACTACTTCTGGAACTACTTCTGCCTGAAAGTATAACTGCTTATAAAAGCAAAATAATCAATCATTAGTAATAATCATAATGGATAATTCACTGTAGTTAAGACTAACAAATTTAAATTCATACTACCTTGGAGTCAAAAGTGAAAAAAGAGACCAGTTTTACAAGTTGCCATATTTTGTGCTTCATCCCGATGCTATTCCAAATCAATCCTAAATAAATAAATGTACATAACTTTGTGAAATTCAGAACATTTTTCAGGAGGAAGCAGGTAACAATATCAACCAAACCAGCTATAGTTACGTAGCTGAAATATTAGTTGGAGTAAGAGTGAATAAATGAATTAAAATTGAAGAGTGTATTCTAAGACAGGAAAAGTAACCTTATTTCCTTCTTAGGTATCTTTAAAAACAACTGTAGTTTCACAAGCCAAATATTACTCTCAACTTTATATATAACAGTGTAAACTCGGATATGAAGCTAATTTGAACTTATTACAATATTTCTACAAAATTATTCAGGGTATATGTAATTTCTCTCTTTGTTAATAAGTTATACTCTTTTTCCTTACATATTGAACAAGCCTTAAGCAAGTGAAAGAACGTCTGTGATGTGCTTCCAGGGCCAGTCAATAGATTCACGTAGCCGAATGTTTTTTCACTTCCTTTCGACTTTGTAAACCTATGTATTACATAATGACTTGTTTTATAAAACCCTGAAGAATTTCCATTGAGAACAGAATTAGTTCCAATGTAAATCAGAGTAGAAAAGAAAAAGACATTTTTAAAAACAAATAAGATACTACGGCATTCTTTAATCGTAACACAAATATCACATCCGGTATTTAAGTTCATATTCTCAACGTGTGTTTGACACACTGACCATAGCCCCAGAAAGTTTTGCCATCTCCCCAGACTAACCAATGACACATTGACTCCCCAAAACTTAATACCTAACATTATTTTTTCCTTATTACAAAAAACTGATCATTATTTCTCTTCCAAAGTTGCCAGAAATTCCTCAATGCTCATAAAGCTTAATTTAACTAGTTCATAATATCCCCATATTTACATAGTAAGCTACTTTCACAGGACACAGAAGAATATGTTTTCCAAAACGGGCAGTTTCTGTTTCCCTTTTTAGTTTATTTGGTCCTATTACCATATGTTAAAACCCAGCCTAACCTTTATCTTGTATCTTGAAAATACTAAATAGGTTGTACCCTTAGGAAATGTGTGCAAAATTTAAAAGCATTTGTGTTTTATGGCTAATCATAGAAGAGGTAAAATGCAAGGAATGTTGCCAGAGCCTCAGAATATCAGACTCAGTGAAAGGACGCCACGAAAATACAGCTGTATATGTTTGCATGGGCATATGTTTGTTCAGTTTTCCACACCACCACCGCCCCCCCCTTCCCAAGCTGGGACTTCAGCTTTAGGTCATTCTGCAAACAAGCCCCAGGAGACACACAATTACACTCCCCTGGAGACTGACCCCTTAGAGTGCCCACCTGTAGCCAAACACAGATAGCATCCCAGCGCAATGAATTAGCACTCTAAGCTGATTAGAGCAGCTCTGCACAACTCTATTTTATTGACACAATGAAGAGAGGACAGAAAAGGGCCTGAAATGAGAAAATCATTTCCATGCTGACTGAATTAAAAGAACAAAAGAGCTCCTTGCAGTTGCAGCATTCAATTTGTCGGGAAAAAAGGAAGCCACTTAATGGCTCACAATAGATCTGAGCAGACAGATGAAATTTAAAACTTCAGCATGAGTGCGATTAGCAGCGAAACATATTCTAAATCATTTCCTCCATATGCATAATTTCGTTTGATTGTTTAGTTTTGTGTTTTACAAAAACACTTGGCTAGATGCTATCTTCAAAATGTCTTGACTTTTCATTTTTCAAAATCACAGAACAGTTTCTCATTGTATGATAATGTCGTCGGTGACAATATAAATTGAACAAAACAAGTCTGGCTCATGTTTTCCTTTCACCTTTGGTTTCCAAATTGAATGTATAAACAGAGGTTAATTCGTGGAAACTGGGATTGCAAAGAAATCTTCCACCAAACAATTTGTAACTCAAAATTAAACAGATTATACATGATAGGAGCACTTGAAGGGCATGTAAAAAACAAGCAATTATTGCACCCAGAGGCTACAAATAAACTGTCTTGTTAAACATTGTCACCCATGTCTTCTTTGGTTTAAAGGATAACATTAATATCCCTAAAAGCAGCACAGTTAAGACTGAAGTTTCCAAGTTTATTTTCTTTATTTGGTTTGGGGCTTTTTTTTTTTTTTTTGCTCAGTTTGTTGTTGTTTGTTTGTTTGCTTGTTTGGGTTTTTTTGGCTTGTTCTGACTTCCAAATTCTTAAGTCAAATTGAATCTGAAATTGATGTTGAAAAATGACAATAAGCAAGCATTATCTTTAGATATAAATATGTTATGGCATTGAAGATTCTGTGGGATTTCCTCAGTACTCTTTATTTTATAGTTTTATATGAAAAATGTAAATGTCTACATCATATATGCAAACAATTGATTTTCATGAACTGATTGTTTTTAATGGAAATTTTTCTCTTGCCAGTATTAATTTTCAAGGCCTAAAAAAATAAAGAGCAGAAACAGAGATCTCAGTTTTTGATTACTCTAAACTTACATTTTCATTTTATCTACCTAACCTTTTAAGAAAGATTTTTGTTGCTATTTAAAGTGGCCTTTAGACTTTTAACCTCTCGTCTTGGCTCCAAGTTCAAATGAAAAAGTATTTACTCTTTCTGCTCTTGAAATGTCCTTTGCAAAAGTGTTGAGGTGCAATATAATTGGAGCAAAATTATAAAACAAGTCAAAAAAGTATCGGAAGATACTTTGGGATTCAATATCTGGGTGCATTACTACTAATTTGTAATTTCCCCCAGAGAAAACACCCAAAATAGTCTAAGAGTCTAAGGATGACAAAATCCCAGGGATCTCTCCAACAGCTTCCATTCTCTTGGCTAAATGAGGTAAGAGGATATATATATATATAGATATGAGAAACTATAAAGCTTGTGGATATTTTAGCAAAATCAACGTAGTGTAACTTTGCTGACAGCTTGTCACATTTCACTGACTGTCTGTCTGGGGTACCACGATAACATCTGCATTCACTCAGTATGAGGGCCGAACATAAGACAAAAAAGTAGGCCCTGCCACGGGCGGCTCCATCAGTCTGTCAGTTCTGACATGACATCTGAATTTTTTGAATCACTAAACACTTCTGAGACTCTGGTACTTATTATCTTTTCTTCGTTTCTATACTCGCTTAGCAATGCTGGAAAATGTAAAATCTGCAAGCAAGGTAGTAGACGTCCCAGGCTTTTTGTTGTCTAATCCGTAGGCCCTTATTCATGCTCACTGTTAATCTCTTAAGACATTATAAAACTGTTAGACAAAGAAATGTGAATACCTCTGCTTCTTTCGAGAATGGGAGGAAACCAAGGAAAATCGGGATCATGCTAAGCTATTCTTTTCACTATGAAAATGGTAACTTAAACCTGTTGCATTAAATTATCTATAATTCCCCATGCTAAGGCAAATGTTTTTGAAGAATGAACAAGAGTAATGTCACATAAGGAAAAAAATGATCACAAAATTTTCAAAATCTGCCAAAGTTAATGTCAACAGAGCCTTAGGATCCTAGTTGCTGAACTTCTTACTCTTCCTAATCCTTGTGCCATGGTACATGGCATATGGTTAATGTACTTTTTTTGAAAGCTCATAAAAATGTTCACCAATATGCAATATTATTCATTAAATAGTCTAGATAATTTTTTTCCTTATTAGAAATGCTGGGAAGACTAACAGCTACATAACTATAGCCTTAAAATGCGACTAACATTCATTAAAACTACATGTCACAGATTTTAACAAGCAATTTTGTCTTCGAAACTGTAGAACTTCACAGTATATAAAGCCCAAATACAAATGGATCCATGGAGCCAGAGAGAATGTTCCTATGAACCATAAAACAGAGCCAAACCTGCTGTTATATCTCCTGTTTGCAGTGATTCAGGACATTAAGATAAAAACATATGTATTTGTTCTCTAAGTAACCAGGATATAGAGAAGAAAGAAAATATCAAATTAAGCAAATTTTCTTCTGGACCTGAAATACCTCCTGGCTTTTTCATAAGCACATGCTTAACACCTGTAAGTAATTTCAGGTATAGACAAATGCCCCTGTAAGTGACTACAGATATTCTTCTCACTTTCATTCTCAAAATGACTAACTGTCCCTCAGGTAGTAAAATCATGTGAATATTTGCTCTGAAGGAGGGTGACATATATATCAGGGTGGCTACTCAATCAATTTAATAAAACTATTAGGTAAAGAGAGTTATATTGGCATTTTACTGAGAACAAGAAAATATAAACAAAAAGAAAACTAGAGGAAAGAAGAAAGGAAGGAAAGAGGAGACGGGAGGCACTTTTGGTGTTAATATGTGAATTAACTAATAATAAGCAAAACAAGACTGAATTCTAAAACCATCTTCTGAGCTTCATCATTACTTTATATAAATCCAAACTGAAAACGTTATCCACATAAAACCTACCTAATACAATATAAGAATTAGGTAAATGTGTTTACATTGACGAATCCACTACCTCGAACAGAAGTTTTTGTGGCCATTTCTCATTTTTCTTCCTTTAGCGTCTTATCATCTTGTAACTCTCTCAAGAGCTTTGAAGTCCTGTCATTTGCTTGATGTTTAGTCTGTGCAGAAAATGTCAGCTGTTTATTATTTTACTTTTCAGCGCTAACACAGTGGCACTTCAGAATAAAGGGCAGGGTTTCTGACACATCTCAATGACCAAAGGAATCATATTAAATAGAGGTTTCCATTCTTCCTGAAAATACAGTCACTCATTTTAAAAACTTAGCAGGCCAATTTCTTTGTTGCTGTACAATTTTCTTCTAAGGCACATCTTCAAAGGCACAATGTGTGTAATCTACCTGTGGGTGTCTGTCCTTTACACAATGTACTGAGAGCCAGCGTATTACTTCAGAGAGTATGATGCTTCCTCTACTGCCACAAAAAAAAAAAAATCACTTTTTCTGTTTTAGAACAGAAAGCCAAGATAGTAGGAAGGTCTCGTTCCCTAGGACAATTAGACAAAAAGCTGACTGTACAAATGCAGTCTCACTGTCCTTAACTCTCAAGCTTAGGAGCCTCACCTGAAAGAAGACCTTAAGGTCTAGACTAAAAATGAGCACATACTATTTAATTCAGAGAGTAAATGTAACTGTTTCCATACGAGTAGTATAAACATACAGGAGTTAGAGCAAGGATGAAAATATATGGGGCTTTCCAAATGATGACAGGAAAATCCACGCTGACATTCTCACCGAAGGGCAGCTGAAGGTGGAAGAACCACCTACGTTATGCTGCATTTTTCCCTGTACGATCCTGGTGAATGAATTCTAATATCCTGCCAGTGTAGTTACATGTTTCTTTTTCATTTTTCTTTTCAAATGAAAATAACTAACCCTACAGCCCCATCCTACCTGCCCTAATTCTAGTCTACCAAAATCTGGTTAAAAAGAAAAAGGAAAGGACATGTTCGTCTATGTCTGTAACGTACCACATTACAATTCTGCATTTCTTGAATTAAAAGTCCTAATATTTCTAAGCGATACCGTACCTAATTACAATGCATTTCATCCTATTCTATAGAAAATGACAGAGGAATAATCTTTTCCCTTCTCAACACTACTGAGGGGATTGCAATTGGGGATTGAACGCTCTAAACTATTTATCTGCACTATATGCAGGACTGTTCTATCTTACTTTACAACTACATCTTACACTCATTGAGATTCACGGAAGATTTGTGGAGCCCAAAGTAAAGTCAGCTGGAGATCTACATCCCTATTACAATCAATGAAGGTAGCTGAACAAGGAAGCAACCTTCAAAGTACACGGTTGAGTCAAGCCCGCCAAGCGGCATTATGCACTGTACACTCCTCGCCACAACCCCCTTCATAACGTTCCTGACAAATCGATGTTCAGGGGTCCACACTAGAGCTCTGTGATCTGAACCACAACAATTTGTGGCTTTATCAAAAACATTCATTATTTGTTTTACCCTGGCTCACGTATAGTCAAATTGAACTATCTTTCAACCTTTATATTGCTGACAACATCCTTATAGAAGTAACATCTCCAGAGGCCCATCTTCCACGACACATTTCCATACTTTGGAAGGTACCTGGAAAGTTAAATTTCCTTAAATGTTCCATTTGAGTGTATTAATAAATCCACATTGTCCCTGATGGAATCTCCCATAGGAAGAGAGATCTTAGGACAAAGCAGAATTTGCATAAGAATCATAAAATGTGTCAGTTTTTTAAACACCTTGGTCAAGCTGTGGACAATGAGAGACATTAACACCGTTTTAACAGTTAGGAGAAGTGAAAAGGTATGACCACTATGATCTCTGGAAGGAGGACCTTCTGGAACTGGTCCTACCCATCAAGCTCTTCCTTCAGAAAGCTTTCAAACATACTTAGGCAAACTCAACTCTGGGCTACTGTTCCTGTCAGCCAGGAATTCTTAACTACGTAATTCAAGTGTCTCTGTTCTACTATCCTGTTAGTTTTCCCTCACCTTTCAGCAGCACATGTTTTGGAATTTTTTTGTAAGATAATAAATACAACTGCTGATACTTTTAAAATATAAAATATACTCAAAGGTAATGGTGAAAAGCATAGCTTAACATATCAGACATATTAGTGTGTGTTCTGTACAGTTTGAATCTGCGAGCCCTCAGCTTTCTTCCCAGACAGTATCCCATCAGATATGACAGGTTTTCTAAAGGTTAGAATAAACAAATGACAGTAATAGGAACTGCATTCCCACTTTTCTGGAATACTTCCCTATACTTCATCACAATGTATGGAGGCACAATATTATTCTTAGCGATCAGTCATTTCCACTTAACGGGCCACTAATGAAGCAGACCTAGGAAGGCAGTAAATTCCCAGATGGCCAAGATTGTTATTTCACATGGAACAAGGTTGGTGTCTCGTGAATCAGAAGAACATGGCTTTCTTTATTTAAGGTTGGACACTGATGGCTTAGGACTCTTGATGCCCTTGGGTATGTTTCTTCTCAGGTTATTTAGAAAGGTACCACAGTGGAAATTCCTGAAGAACAGCATGAGCAGGAAGAAAGGCACCCAGATATTCCTTAGCGCCACAGACCAGATCACACTTCTCCTTGCCAAAGAAAATGACCCTACTCTCCTCCAACTGAATCCTGAGGAGGCAGAATTTATAGAACACAGGAGAGTTGCAGACCAAGGCGAGGAATAATGGTAGGGGAAGAAGCCCTTTAAAGGGAACTGCTGCAGGAATGCATCAGATTGGCTCTCTTTTTTTTGGTTGGATCCTTCTCTGGTTTTGGTATCAGGGTTATGCTTGCTTCTAGGAATGATTTTGGGAATATTACTTCCCTTTCAATTTCATTAAAGAGTTAGATGAATAGTGGTATTAGATCTTCTCTAAATTTCTTGCACAATTCAGCAATGAATCTATCAGGCCCTGGGCTTTTCTTTGTTGATAGGTTTTTAATTACAGATTCAATTTCATGGATATTGAGTTATTTAGAATTTTTATACCTTCTTGATTCAGCTTTGGTAATTCATATGATTCTTGGCATCTGTCCATTTCTTCTGGGTTTTCCACCTTGAGTACAAGTTCTTGCAGTAGCTATTGACGGTCGACTGAATTTCTGAAGGACCTGCTGTGATTTTATCCTTTCCGTTATTGTATATATTTGAGTCTCTCCTTTCTTTGATAAGGTTGGGTAGGGGTTTGTCAATTTTATTTAATCTTTCAAACACCACCTCTTTGATTCATTTATTCTTTGCATTGTTTTCTTCATCTCAATTGCATTAATTTCTGATGCGACTTTTTAATTTCTTCACTTGTATGAGCTTTGGGCTTGACCTGTTCTTCCTTTTCTAGAAGGTTGAAGCTCAACATTAGCTTGTTTATTTGAACTTATTCTGTATTCCTAATGTGGGGATTTACTGCTACAAAATTTCCCTTAGAGTACTGCTTTCATTGCATCCCTTAAGTTCTAGTATGTTGTTCTGGCATCATCATTTAATTATAGAAGTTGTCTAATTTCTTCTTTAATTTCATCTATGACCCATTGGTTTTCTTAAGAGAGCATTATTTAATTTCCATGTGTTTGTGTAGTACTTGTGGTTTCTTTTGCCATTGATTTCCAATTTTATTGCACTATGGTCTGATAATATGCATGGGAAAGTTTCAATTCCTTCACATTTACTTAAGCATGTTCTGTGAGCTACTGTGTGGTCTATTCTGGAGAACATCCCATCCGCAGGTGAGAAAAATGTATATTCTGATGATTTAGGGTGGAACATTCTGTAGACGTGTTCTGATTTGTTCACATGCTTGGTTCAGCTCTGATATTTCTTTGTTGATTTTTTGCCTACTTGATCTGTCTATTTGTGACAGTAGGGTATTGAGGTCCCCCATTACAATTAATGCACCTGGAGACCATAATCTTAAGTGCAATAAATCAGATACACATGTTCAATATCACATGGGTTCTCTGGCGTGAGAAACCAAAAATGTAAATAAGGGCCAAAATGTATAATAGATATTGTGAAATGGGAAGAAAATGTTCAAATGGGAAAAGAAATTGGGTGAAAGAGAAAAGAAAAAAGTGTAAATAAAGCTTATGTAAATGAGGAGAAGAGAGATGAATGGGAAAATAGAAGAATTAAGATATATCATGTACAGATACAAATTCCCTATGATAAATGTGATCATTATGTATATCTAAAATGCACTAATAAAATTAATTAATTTTTAAAAAGAATACATCAGGGGAGTTAGAACAGGGGGGAGGTCTCTGAAGTTTTAAATGTCAAACTCCCATGTCTTTCAATTCTACCCTGTTGCTATACCAACATAGATTAGACACAGAAACAAAACTCCTAGTCCTCATTTTCTTTGGCACTGGTTAGGGATACTTACTAAGTCTTCAGTGAAAACTCTATCTAGACATTCACCAATGTTCCAAATATGTTAGGTCTAAGGAAGGCTACTTCCCAGTGGCAGTCAGCAAAGGGAAAACATTTAATTCTTCAATGTTGTGGCTCTGACAACCCAAAAGACTGATTCCCCCAAACCTTTCTTCACAAGGATGCAATAAGCATTCATCATTTGGAAGGATAACAGTGATATAGTGACAGAGATTATTTTTAAAAATTGGTTGTGTTTCCTGCAGCTGCCCAGATCTTTTCTAAGCCCAGTACTGTGCTTTACAATGTAATCTTCATATCTAACATTCATGAAAATCCTAGCAAGTAGATGCTATATTATCTCCTATTGTTCCAAAGGAGAAACTTGAGGAGAAATCCCTAAGCACTTATTTAATATAATAAATCTAGTTACAGTAGAGAATTTGAATGAAGGAATCATTTATCTCCTGCCTTTGACTTTACACTACCTTTCCTTTCTCTCAAGAAAACCCATTACATCCACGTTATTTTTTGAGGGATCAAAGTGCATTAGATTATAAAGCAATATTAAGCCTCAACTTGTCACATTTCAGGAATAGAATGAAATCCATAGTATATATTTTCAAAGATGGCTAGGAATAGAATCTGCTCTCTAACCAACTTACTTCCCTCTTAAAATGAGTTTGAAGCTTCCTTCTCCACTAAAACTCATGGTTTTTCTATAAAATGGAGTACTACTCAGCCATAATGAAGGAGAAACTAGAGTCATTCATAGGAAAATGGATGCATATTGAGGCCATACTCTTAAGTGAAAGACACATATGTGTAAACACCCAGATTCTCTGGTGTAAAAAACTGAAAGTGTAAATATAATCCAAATTGTATAACTGATAATGTGAGATAGGAAGAAAAAGGCTAAAGGTGTAGGGGAAGTGGAAAGGGTGTGGAAAGGAAAAAAGGAACAAGAAAAAAGTACTAGAAAAGGAATGGAAACAAAGTCTTTATAAATAGGGGAGGGTGGAGGGATGGAGGGAGGACAGAGGTATGGGGAGAAAATGAGAACCAAGACCTGTCATATAAAAGTACAAGATCCCAATGATGAATGGAACTGTACTGCATACTTATAAAGTATAAATGTAACTCTACTATATACCAATAAACTCAATAAGATTAAAAAATAAAAGATAAAACTCAGGGAGAGATGCATATATCAAAAGTTCTACGGTTTCCAGTGTACAAAGCATGATCACAAATTAGTTTTACAAACGAGAATACTAGTATATATGTTACTTAGTTTGAAGTTATTATATATTCTTCCTAATGTACAAAGATAAACATGTAGCCTAACTCTAAATAAAACTTCTAATATCATGATAACAGATAGCATTCTGTAAAGATAAAAAAAAGTAAAAAGGGAGCAAAAGACAGAATTTGAAGAATCAGAAAGTCACATCTAGAATGGATCTTAGTGGGACTTCAGGAGAAAGTCCAGTGACTTTTCCAGAGTCCTAAGTCCAACCTGGGTTGAAAACTCCAGGCTCTTGGCCCCAAGCCCTGTGTTTGTTCCACTGTGTTCCATAGCTTTCCTGAAACACAAACCATTAGACACAGAGCAAAAAAGCAAGCAAGAGAGCCATGCCACATGAATGGTTGGATTGTGGAGGAAGCAGGCTGGCAGGCTGAGGAGTAAAGGCCTAAAGGGTAATATGGTTTTACAGAAATCTATTTGCGAGTAGACACTGAGGTTACGAATGTGGCTGCCCCAAAGAAAGAACAACTGACTGACAGCACAGATAAAGGCAGGGACAGTCTCACAAAAGGTGACACAAGAGTTACAGTTCTTTGTGTGTATCAGTAATACACTTCATCAAGTCAAGACCAGAACAACAGAGAGGAAAAGCCCACCATACACAAGGGCCCCTTTATTCGTGGGCTTTCCTGTTTCACACACACTTTATTTGATGAAATGTTAGACTTTTTGCTAATATTTCTATGAGATCCTTTTGATTTTTCTACATCCAACGAGCATATTTCAGGACTATTTAGTGTTCCTATTTTTTTGCAAATTAATGTGCTGTGTACACTGATGACATATTTGGAAGTTAATGAAATCAGATGAAAATCACTTAGATTAAAATTTTTGCATTTCTTCACTACAGTGTTTGCCACCTACTGTTCCGCCATGAAATACCGCAGCTCATGCATCAATAAAACTTCCTATTAATACTCTCTGAGGTAGAAAGACTCGATTAGCCATTTTTTCCCCCTCTCCTGTCCTTTGCTTCCAACTGTGTTTAGCATCGCAGCCCTCTGACAAATGGCCATTATTCTCTGAGCTAGTAAAACATTTCCAAACTTTAGGGGAAATATAGTTGGTCAAAACCCCAAGGGAATAGGCTTGTTGAATTAAATGATAAATATATGCATTCAACATCATTAGAGACTTTATCTCCTGTGAAGTCTATATTTGTCAGATTGATATAATTTCTCTCAACTGAGTACTTAACTCCATCACAACATTATTATGATTATTCCTTGCCCTTTAAGTGGGAGACTGGCTAAGAACACGTGTGTTCTCTCTGGTGCTGCTTCTTGAGCGATCAAGGCACACCTTTGTTTCATTTAGTATGCAATTTTCACCTCTGACCCAAGAAATGAGTCCTGGGCTTCCTGAACTTTATTGCCTGTTAATAGACTGCTGGCTTTCTTTTCAGCAGTAATAGAAATGGTAGAGAGGCATTTCATTTAAGAGGCTGGCAGACTGCGGCCTGAAAGACAATGTCAGAATAAAAAGTCAGCCTGCCCAAGAAACAACATAAAGATCATAGTGGCCTGAAAGAGGATGTTTTCCGTATTCCATCCCAGATTGAACACCCAGTATGTAAATAAAAACAGCATCCCAGGTCTAATTATTTCCCCAGCAAACAATGGTAGACTCCCTGAGTGGTGTTAAGTGATTGATCTCGTAATTCATCTTCAACTTCCACCTATCTACATATTTTGTTTCTCCTCATTAAACGGGAGACATCAGCGACAAACTTATGAAGTGGTAGTCTTTGGCTTCATAAAACACACACAGATGCTCATCAGAGGTTCTTTCCTGCCTGCCTCTTAGTGACACGTGTTTATAATTTTGTCTGTATTTCGTTTGCTGTGGTTTACTCTTAAAGTACATCTGTTCAATTAAAATGGAAACGTGTGACATGGCCTGTACTCAGCAACTTTTGAGCTTGTTAATGAAATGTTCTAAGGGTTCCTGCCTTTGCTCTTTATTTGCAAAAGGATTTCATGCCACAGAGTTCCAATGATTGAAAAGTACAAATAAAAATGCCCTTTAAAACACACACAAAGAAGTCGACTGTTTTGTTAATAGTTAAGAAAAGACATTATTACTGCATAAGGACATTATTTTACATGAAAAGACATTATTAAAAATGATTTATTGCCTTGTGTTTGCAAACTTACAGGAAAAGTCTGATAATATATTAAACTTGTTTATTACAACTTCATATAATTTTGAATAATACTCCTTTTTCCTCTGACAAGTGCAATAAACTCTACTGGTATAGACATAGGTTGATTATTACAAGTCAACTGTGTTGCTTAAAGAAACATGCCCAAACAATCAGCTTTTGACAGCCGCATCTCCAGTTATTTACACTCGCCATCATGGTAATAACTCACCATTTCTATATTAATAAGGCAGTGAAATTTATTATGATGGTATTGAAAAGTTATTAAGTACTGCATCCCAAGTGACAAAGTACCACTGCACTGTCACTACCCAAAAGCAGTTGCCCATTCATCACCTACCTTTCCAGATGGTCCTGCATCTTTATCGCTCCCAGGTTGGTGACATCACCTGTTCACCCACTCAAAATTGATGATGAAAGCAAACAGATCTATCTTACTTACATTTACCAAATCAATTTAATTTTTACAGGCCATGGCTTAGTGACATATTGACTGTTTTCCTTAATGGCATCTACTGTATTTAATGCAAGGATGTCATCTTTGATTCCTGGCTTGCATAATGTGTCATTTCATAATAAATTTTTCTAACATATTTACTTAATGGAAAGAATTATGATTGCTTGTCAGTTCTCTTATTAAGCACAATGATAATTTTTTTTCTTTGTTAGGATCATCCATTGGACAACAGAGCTCTTTTTATCCCTCCCTGTTTCTGAAGGGAGGGCGATGACCTGGAGATAAAATAAGTTTTAAGCAAATGTTGAACAGGTAGCTGACCATTCTCAATCCTGGAGCTCACTGTAAGAATTTCACCTCATTTCTTTATTGTTTATTTGTTATAACTAGGCTCAGATAATTAATAGCAATAATAGCTATTATGAACACTTGAAATACCAAAGGATATTTCAAAGAATAATGTCAAAGGATAATAACTATAAAATTGATTTTAAAGGTTCAGGTGAGGTTTAATCTTTATTTCTCTGGATTATTAGAGTCAGTTCTCTTCAGTTAATGCCTCTAGATCAAAAGCATGTAAAAATAAATATCTGCATTGTAAAAGCTTGAGATGCAGGTATAAAGCTAGCTGGCTCTTAGATACTCACGTGTGACCTCCTTTGCCCCAAGTATGATTTACAGGTCCCATCTGCTGCCCTTTGAAATTACTGTTCCTCTAACATATGTCATCATGGCACTGTGGTACATTTGTATTACTTAGGGGGAATAGCAACCAGATTTCCTTTTGGATATGGAGGCAAATAGTATCAAGCTTTTGTTGTTCTCCATGATATTTGAGGGGTATGTGTGGGGGGGTGTACTGGGGAAATATCCCTACTTTGCCCTGCACCGGTGCCTGTATTCAGAGAGGTGCAGTACCTTAGCTCAAATCACTGTATAGCCTCTCTGCCACACAAACCCTCATCGATACAAGTAAATGTGTATTAAAGTAAAAACAACATAAATTGACTCGAAAGAGATAAACTGGAGAAGGGTCTGTCTTAGTTAGTTTTCTCATTGCTGAGACAAAATACCTGACACCAAAAGTTCAAGGAGGAAATGTGTATTGTAGCTCACAGTTTGCAAAGGTTGCAGTCCAGAGTTGACTAGCTCCAAGGCAGGGTGGCAGGGCAGAGGAGCATCGCAGAGGAGAAATAGTCCATGGCAAAGAAGGGCAGGCAGAAGGCAGTAAGCAGCAAACACCAAGCTATGGCAGCAGCTCTCTTTCTGCCCCTCATACTCCATCCAGGCTACTCACCACTAGGCTAGGTAGCACTCACATCCAGGGAGGGGCACCCCTACTCACAGCATCACATCCTTAATCCCAGCACCATACATCCTACACCCAGCCACCTCTGAAATGCTTCACCTATGACTACATGAGGCTTTGGGTGACATCTACATACAAGATGAACAAGGTCTATGAAAAAAAAAATGGAGAAACCTAAGGAATATGTCTACTTTTTCAGATATAATGACCTGGCCAAGAGAAAACATAGCAGGGTGCTTAGTAAGGGAAAAGACAATGAAAGGCTAACTGGCCTCAGCCCCGCACCACTGGCTTAGTCTGACAGCAGTTGCTCTCTTCCTCCAGCTATCTGTTTCCCTCAATGCTATTTTAGCTAAGCTCAGACACTTTGTGAAGGTTGGACAAGGTCTGTAATGACCTCCAGGTTTATGTTTCCTGCCCTCTACTGAGCTGGCTGGTCCTTGGATTAGTGACTTCCTGGGGAGATCCCAAGAAGATGGAAAAGCACCATCCAGTACTACTCTCTTTGCAGAATCCTACTGCTTAGTCTTAATCAAGTGAGCAGACATTTATATGTCAACAACAGTATTCTAAAATGGTTTATGTTCCTTTGGAAGCCAAGTCTAAGATTTCCTATATCCCTATAGTTGTACTGATGCCAGCTCAGAAAAGGAAAAAGTAAAATGATGGCAGAGCCAGGTAACCTGCTCCTACCTGTAGACTAGCTTCACGTAAAGAGAATTTTTGTGCTCTTCTGAGATTACTTTATCCTAACTCACTGGTTAGGCAAAGCCTTTCCCTTGGGTGAAGTGGAAAACAAGGATTCAGGCTAGTAAGGTTGCAAGACAATAAGAATCACCTTTTTTCATGGTCGCTGACCCCTGAGCCAGGGTGGAGATTCTATTCTGGCATCATACACCTGCTGAATTCTTACCGCAAGAATTTAAACAATGAAAAAAAGAAAAAACAAATCATGCACACCTGTGGCTGCCAACCAGGTGAGGATTCAGCACTATGCCACTCACACCTGGGAAATCTGGGTGGTGACTGCAGTTTCACAGGAAGGTAACACTGTCATCCATGTGGAAGGCAGCACAAAAGTGCCCAGCTCTCATGGGTCTGTGACAGGAACTCAATGGCCTGTAGCCATTGAAAATATATGCATACACATCTTGTGTGCACAAGGAAAACCCTAAGTGTAGTTGTGGAAGGAATGAGAGACTTTAAAGCAGAAGTATCACCATCCTCGGCTCAACCTGACCCCCTAGGAGGAAAGAGGCTTCTATCTGGAGTCTAGCTTTGGGTCATCATTTATTAACCGGCTCTAGATACCGGACAATCAGAGAATGGAAACAGACCATGTTGGATAAACTCAGCTGCATGATTTTAAGAAAATAAGATAGACATGTAGATTCTTGAACAGTGAGGAAAATGATGGGGAGAACTTTTAGAGGACAGAGGCAAGAGTCTGTGAAATCAACATCTGCTGGATCATGAGACACTGAAAGAGAAAGTGAATGACGCAAATAGACAGAACATGTTTAAATTTGGTTTCGGGTTTTTTTTTGTTTTGGTTTGGGTTTTTTTTTGTACCAGGGATTGAACTCGGGTCCTTGTGCTTGTGAAGCAGGCAGCAGAACCACTGAGCTAAATCCCCGACCACAGATATGTTTTGAAAATTGGTATGGATAGAATCTTCTTTTGATGTTTCTGAAAAAGATTTGACTTGTTTTGTGTTTGGGAGGAGGGTAGTAGAGGTTTCTGGACCTGTAGAAGAATTCAGTTGTAGTTACCGCCAACATAGAAGTATGAGTTAGCACCTAGATTTATATGGATTACACAGAGAAGATATCAAGTATCAAGTACAGTGCAGGTAGGCTTCCAGTTAGTCAATTTTTTATAAAAACAAGGTATATGTATATAAAGGGAAGTGGATATTTGTGAATAGTGTGGGTTCTGCAATCATTGGCCGTGTAGCAGATGATAACCTACACCTGACTTCCGGGGATTAGATTAAGAAGTACAAACAAATTATTTTGTCTTCAGCAGCATTTGATTGATAGAATAAAAGTTTCATCTGAAAGCTGATGTAATAAGTGCTTACTTAGCATGATAAAAGTTTGTAAGCAAGCAGGAGATATTGGGGAGTGATTTGAATAACAGTAATAAACTTTCAACTGTTCTGAACCTATTTGTCTTATCTTAGAAGAAGATATTTCCGAGATCTTAATGCTTTGCAAAGTAAAATCAGAACTATACTATCTTCTAAATAATATTGTAAAAATATCAATACTTGTAATGAAGCTTTTATAGTAATACACGTGAATTATTTAATTGCATTTCACTTTCTTGACTACCAATTGAAAACACTCTTTTGGATAATTAATCAATGGTCTTACACCTCTGTTGGAATCAACTCATATAAAGAAGTCCTTCACTTCTTAGTTAACTAACTCTAAGTATCACATCTGTTATATTTACTTGCTTTCTCACTAATAAACTACAGTTTTCACTAGAATTAATGCCAAACCAGCTAAAATTCACTTCTTGTCCAAGCAAGCATGGAGGAGCACAGAGAGAATATTATCATTCATGGATATCTAACATAATTGGCATGAGAGCAGATATTTCGACCAATGGAATAGAATAGGAAGCACAGAAATAAAAACACATATGCATGATCAGCTAACTTCACCAAGGGTGCCAACAATACACAATAGAAAAGAATAGTGTCTTTGATCAATGATCCTGGGAAAACTGGATATCCACATGTGAAAAAAGGAAATTGGATCCCTGTCTTACACCATACAAAAAATTCAACTCAAAATGAATTAAAGATTTAAACATGAGTCCTGAAACTATAAAAATCCAAGAATAAAACACAGCTGAAAATCTCCATGACATTAATTTTGCCAGTGAATTTTTGGACATGAAACCAAAAGCAGTGGCAGCAAAAGCAAAAATAAACAGTTTGATTAAATCCAACTAAGAGGTTTCTGCACATCAAAGAAAACAACAAAATAAAAATGCAACCTATGGGATAAGTGAAAATATTTCTAAACCATATACCTAGTAAGAGGTTCATATTCAAAATATATAAGGAGTTCACATATTTCAACAGCAAAAAGTAAAAAACAAATTTAACAATGGACAAAGGAACTGAATAGATAATGCTCCAAAAAAAGACATTCAATGGCCAAATAGTATATGAAAGGTGTTCAAAGTCACTAATTATCATAGAAACACAAATGAAAAATACTTACCAGAATGGCTATTATAAAAAAAAAAAATCCAAAGATAACAAGCGTGGTCAAAGATATGAAGAAAAGAGAACATTTACACATTGTATAACTATTGTAGAATTTGTATAACCATTTGGAAAGCAATATGGGAGTTTCTCAAAAAATTAAGAAGAGAACTACAATGTGAATGGGCAATCCCACTTTTGGGTATATATCCTACAGAAATCAAATCACTATCTGGAAGAAATATATTCACTGTCATGTTGATTGCAGCATTATTCACAATAGCCAAGATATGGAAATAGCCTGTCTATGAATAAGAGAATGGATAAGAAATGTACATCTCACATTTTTAATATATGATATATATTATTACATATAAATCATATAGTATTGATGTGGGTAATGAAATATTATTCAGCCTTTAAAAATAAGTAAATCAGCTACTTTCAGCAACAAAGACGAACATGGAAGACACTGTACCAAGAGTAGAAGGACAAATATCATGTCATCTCCCTTATTTGGGGAATCTAAAACAAACAAACCAACCCACAGAAACAAGGACTAGAAGGAAAGCTATCATGAGCTAGGAAAAGGGGGAAATGAGATCTCGCTCAAAGGGTGCAAACTTGCAGCTATAAGATTAATACATTCTGGAGACCCAATGCACAGCATTCTCACGTCAGTACTTTAGATCTATTCTTTTTAGCAAACTTCAAGTATACCTAAGTATTTTCACCATGCACAAAATAGTAAATATGTGAGATGATACCTCCATTAGATTGATTGTGATTATTATTTCACAATACATACACATATCAAAACATCACATTTTACACCTTGAGTAGATTCAATTTTTATTTATCAATTATACCTCAAAACCTCTGAAAACATAAAAAATAAAAGGATATCTGGTACATATCCCTTAAACTTCAAATTACCTGCTTTTTTTTTCATTCAAACATATACTTGATTTTCAACCTCCTCACATAGCCACAGTTGTAAGATATTTTGAAAGAGCAATATTGTTGTTGTTGGCTTTAATGGATATTAATGTATTGGTAATATACAGATTGTATATTTCAATACATAAGATGCCACCACAAAAGCCAAATCAAACTTAAAAACATAAAAACTATCTATTTTTAAATGATATATCTTTCCTTGTAATATTGCATTTTAGGACCACACTGGTATAACATAATGCATTTTCAAAGCACTGCATAAAAATTATTTAATGAATATCTGATTCCTGTATAATCTCTTTCCACTATTCCCTCCCTTCAATTGAACAGAACATAAAAGAAATTTACATCTAACCATGCCATCATTTCTCTACGTATGAATATCTATATGCTTGAGAAAAAAAGAAGAAAAGCTAAGTTCAGAGCTGGAATTTAAACTAAATCTAATCTGGACCAGTTCCAGATAGGATGGATGCAACAGAGGATCTAGCTCATAGTAGGCACATTGCCAACTGACATAGGTATAATTGCAGAGTTTCACAGTGACCAATGATGATAAAGATAGGCCAAGATGGGCTAAATGACAATATTTCAAGGATGAAAAAATATACACATTTTTCCAATGACCTGTCTCAGACTATTAAAAAATACATCACCCAAAGTGCTCTTTGGCTTAAAAAGAAACTTATGAATTACTCCTGAATCCTTATTTTCCTTGTTAATTAGGAAACAGTCAGTGCTTCATTTTGAAATGAACCCAGAGTCAAATAATTAAACCATCCCATAGATACTTGACCTTCTTGGAAACAAGAAGGAGAGAGAAGAGGAATAACTTGTGAAAATCAATCAAGAAAATACAATTATTGGTGTTTACTTAATCTAATGACCCTATGCCAGATCTGTATTTTAGCCAAGTTGTTGTTAATATTTATTGAGTTCTACCAGCTCTACACCAAACTCTCAATACACAATGCCGAATTTTATCCTCCCAAGTTTAGCTGGGTAGTTATAAATATTATCCTCACGTTAACTATAAATAAACTGAAGGTCAAAGGATTAAGTAACTTTTTCCAAATCCTACAACTAGCACACAGTCTTGAGTAGTGTTTGAGTCTGGGAAATCTCACTGCAAAAGCCTGCTTTGAACTGCGCTGCCGCAGAGTTCCAATATTATCATCACACAACGTCATCTCTACAAGAAAGCATATGAGAGAACTCTCATCTTGAAAGAACAAAACTTTTAAAACAGACATTTTCCACTCAATCGGTAACTCTACAGTTCAAAACCCAGGAAAAATATTGCTCATTATTGTCCTACAGACCTTCCTGCTCTCCCTTCATGTACTCCCAGATTTCAAAGATCTTTGAAGATCTTTTTGTTCAAAACAAATGGCAGGCATCTCTCTCTCACGCTAACATTACTTTAACTTTGTCCTGTAAATCAATCCTGGGTTGAGAGAAGAATTGTACAAATAATGTTTCTGATATCTATGATTTATTTATCGGTTCATGAATGCTTTTGTTTACAAACAATTTGGGTTGCAAAGGGAAGTGATTGGCAAAATTTTGCTTTTGTTTGCAAACTCTGCCTCAGGTAACAAACACAATCGTGGCCATCTTTCCCACATGAGCACAAACATGGCCATCTTTTCCAAAATCATAGAATGAATTAAGTTCAGGAACTGAGGTACCACTATATTTTACAAGAACATATATACTTAGTCTGTAAATCATATTTTCAAAAACATCCTATTTTTCTAATATACAAAGGATTTTCCAAAGTATCTTATTTGAAAACATATTGACTTGTAAAAATTATTTAAATAAGATGTAGAAAGGTAGATCCTTGTAATATTTTTGTTCTTTTTCTTTTGAACATTTTCTTTGAATATACTACCACATTTCTTTACTTATCTGACAACTAATGACGTGGGGCAATTATTGTTAGTCCATTGGTCAAGTAATAAACCAAGGACAAATGGAGTTGGAGTAGTTCATTGCATATGCCTAAACTCCCAATTCTGTCTCCATGGACACACTTCAGCTCTCACTGCTTGCCTCACATATTCCAATATTCATTCATTCATTCATTCACTCACTCATGTTCTCCATTGAACAATTATTTGTTGAATGTCTGTATTACAAGATGAAATTGTAACCCCAAAGGGACTATATCTGGAGATAGACGTGCTAAGAGGTAATTAAAGTTAAATAAGAACATAAGCATGGGGCCTCGATCCAGTAAGATTAGTGCTCTTCTAAAAAGATATACCAGAGAGTCCTCTCTTTCCCTCCCTCCCTTGCTCCCTTTCTTGCTCTCCTACACCCTGTTTCTAACTCTCCACATGCCCCTTCAACCTCTGTCTCCCTCTGCCCATATATGCACACCAAAGAAAGGTCATATAAAGTTATAACAAGGATGCAAAGAGGTAGGCATTTTAAACCCAGAAAGAGAGCTCTCATCAAAAACCAAATCAACTAGAACTTCAATCACATACATGAAAATTCTGAGAAAATAAATTTCTGTTAAATTCCCAAGTCTATGGTATTTTTCTGAGGCAGTGGAACAGACTAATTTTTTTTTAGTAAGCAGACTTAGTTTTAAAAATATGCTGAGCACTGGTTAATACCACAGAAATTTATGGACCACAATCAAGACATTGCACATGGAAGACTTGGCTTTGCAAGCTCCAAAGGAAATTTTGTTCTGTTAGGGAATCTAAGCAGATAATCTGGATACTGCATGTTCTAAATTCTTTAGTAAATAGATTCATCTTTTTTTGTGCAACGAAATTTAGGTAATAATAAATTTTTACTAGGAATGTCACAGGTGGTCTCAAAGAAGAAGCAAAATTAGTGAATAGAAACTTTCTAAGGATGAGGAGGAAAAGAGGCACTTAGGTAAAAGCACTGGTATATAAAGAATGGGTGCTTGATAGAATATGGAAACTATGCATTAGACATACTTGATGTGGGAAAGAATAGAGTCAATACAACAGTTTTTGTCTTGAAATGTACAAGAGGAGCTGTGTAAGAAGAAATGAGCAAAGGCAGTACTGAAGAGAGAAATGATTTGCTCAGTTATGAAAGACTAATTTTCTGTAGAAAAAATATTTAAGGCAGACTCCAAAACACAGTAACTGCTCAATAATTGCTGAGTTTATGTTTTGTCTATTCTTGTTTATTCTTGAGAGTTCCTAAGACATTTGTTCTCCTTCAACTTATTTTAAAAACTGAAGTAGTATCAAAAAAAGAGATCTTATAAGTTAAATCACAATTACTCATCTAACCAAACAGGACAGTAAGCTAGCTACAGTTAAAAGCACATATGACAGAAGCTGGCCTTGAACTGTGTAACCCAGGCTGGACTTGAACTCACAGTGCTCCTCCTGACTCAGCCTCCCTCTCAGAGTGCTAGAATTATAGGCATGCGCCACCACACCCTGCTGACACTAGAACCTTTGCAAATGAGTGTGCAGATACCTCAAAGAGCTGGGACTAGAGGTTCCATTTGACCCAGCCATCCCTCTGCTGGGTATCTTTCCAAAAGAATTAAAAGAATCGTACCACAGTGATATATGCGCACCTATGTTTATAGCGGCACAGTTTGTAATAGCTAAAACTTGAAAAGAGCCCATGTAACCATCAGTTGGAAACTGGATAAAGGAGATGTGGTTTTTGTATAAAATGGCATACTACTCAGCCACAAAGAATGAGAAATTAGATTCATTCATAGGAAAATGGATACATATTGAGGATATACTCCTAAGTGAAATAAGTAAGTCACACATGTGTAAATACTGAATAGTTTCTCTGGTGTGAAAAACTATAATAGTACATAAGATCCTAATGAGATAATTGACAATGTGAAATAGGAAGAAAAGGGCTAAAGGTGTAGGGAAAGTGGGAGGGGTAGGGGCAATGTAATAAGAGAAAAGGAAAATAAACATGAGAAAATGAAAAAGTGGAAATAAAGTGTTTGTAAATAGGGAAGGGAGGAGGGGGTGAAGGGAGGGCAGGGACAAGGGGAAAAAATGAGAACCAAGACCTGTCATGTAAAGGTACAAGATCCCATCAATGAATGTAACTGTACTGTATACCTAAAATGTACCAATAAACTCAAGATGAAAAGTAAAATAAAATAAAATAAGACAACATATTAACCTTTAAAAAAGTGAGCAGGAGTGCCTTTGTGAAATGCCTTTTTGATCATGATTCGATTTTGTATTAACTGGAGTGAGACTTAAAACAAATAAACAAACCTAAATAAGAGTGAAGAAGTCAACTGCTCCTCTTTAGATTCCGTTTGCCAAAATCATGAATAGTACTTTCTCTGGCTTTGTTTCTTGTACCTCCCAGACAATCCACACTCTCAAAAGTGAGGCTAACCATCAAATTGGTGAAGAATATTACTGAGCTTGCAATCAACTGAATTGTTGAAGGAGAGGAAATGCGTGATCTTTAGCCAAAAAATAGTAAACCATTTTATAAAGGCATCTTCAATTTCAAGCAATAAAAACAATTCAGCTCTGATATAATGAAAGAAATCATTTTGCATTTTCGAAGTAAATATTTGACCATGTAAATGTTGAAATCGTTTCACCCCAAAGAGAAAATGATAATAATTTTAAAATTTCCTCTAAAGGCAGAAGTTTCCCCAGGCTCATCCCCCAACCCATAGGAATTATATTTAAAGAGGCTCTGCATTTACCAACCCTGTAATTGCAAAATGATTTCATGACTAAGCCTCAGTTTATCCCAACCCTTCTGGATAATCTTGACCAGTGCTGCACTTGTTGTTTCACTCTGGAGGTTTTGTAATAAAAGTTTAATGAGTTACTTATTATTAGAATGTTTATAGCCATTATATTAAGGTGAACAATAATGACGCAAAGTTTGTACGCATTTGATTTAAAACGTATTTGACTCACATATCAGTTAATGCCACAGTGATTTTTTAAAAATCTCTTCAATCCACGTGTGTAAAAGCAGTGTAGCTAAACTACAACTTTACTGGAACTGTGGCTAAAAACAAAACTAAGGAAAGGTTTCTCATCTGCAATCAAACGAAATCCAGATCTTAACTTTTGGCATTTTAGAATTTGAACAAGAAGTGTTTTTCTTATGGCATTTTGAACAGCAGTCAAGAGGGGACACATATAAAGCAAGAGGACAAAAAGTTGAAATTAAGTCCTGAAGGCACTGCATATTTATTTATATTTAAGAGCTAACCAGATATTCTATTAATGATCATAAATATTAAGAGAACACACCAAAATAAATCTACTTTATCCAATTTCTGTCTAACTGAAATACTATGAAACCAAAGGTCAAACACATCTCCAAAAATACTTTCCTACCCAGGCAGAAATTGCCTACTGCTTTTTCAGCTAAAGATTAGATTTTTCAGAAAGTTTGATGTTATGATTTAACCACAAAAGCTGTCAAGTTCCAAAGAAGTAGAAAATATATTTATCATATATATACTAAGTCTATACAAAAATTTTAAACTCAGAATAACACTTTTAAAAAGTGAGATTGTAAGAGAGCTCATTTTAAACACTTATGTGAAGACATACTGCAACAAATAGAATTGGCTTATTTTATGATCATGTAAAATAATCTCCTCTTTATAGATCCAAATATGTGTGTGTGTGTGTGTGCGTGTGTGAGTGTGTGTGTGTGTGTGTGTGTGTGTGGCTGTGTCTGTTTTAGCACAAAATATGTTCTTACCTCCCATCCATAACTGGGGTCTTTCAGGTTTGATCTCTGCTCTCCCACATAAGGTCCAAACTTTTCACCTACTTCAATCTTCCTTTTGGTCCATATTCCTAGTCCTGCTCCAGGCATATTTGACTCTCGAAGTTCAAACTCGGCAGGAATAGGAATGTCATCAGGGATGTAGATGGGAGCCTTGTAAGGAGAGCTCTCCTTTGGAGTAAATGCTTCACTGGATGTGGCTGGAGAGCACGGCTCTTGAATATTGAGGGAGGGAGTGCTGGCTACTCCGTCTGCATCTGGCATTTCTTCCAAAGATATTTCAGGGTAGTTGCCATATACACACTCATTACCTGTGAATAAATAAGAACTTTATGAATTCCTACTGATATAGGAGACAAAATTCCAACAAGGTAGATACTTTATTGTGTGGTCTACTTCAAAGACTAAATAGAGAACCCCATTCATTATTAAAATGTGCTTTCATTAAAAATCTCTATGGTACAGATAGGAAAGCCGTGGAACGTATGATATCTGTGGTTTATTTGTGGTGACTATAAATCAAGTGAACCAATCTTTAACTGCCAATTCTTGCATGGCAGCTTGATGCATTATCCATCTGGACAACAATGAAAAGCTTAATTATTGGTCTGCATAAAGTAGAGACACTAAATAAGCTTGTATGTAAAAACAACCCTCAAATTGGATGCTGGCAGAATTATACAATTTATCAGAAATTTCCATCAATCAGTGCATTCTTAGAATAAAGTGGGAGAATCATCAAAGACTCCAAAGGCTGCCATGTGCAACAAGGCTTTAATTAGAGTGGAAGATAATTTATTGAAATATTAATCTGTGCTTGTTCTTTTTCTTTTTTCAATCCTGTCTCAAACACATCACCAAGTTCTTGGTATTTTCTTGCCTCAGTAATCATGCTAAGGAGAAAGTTAGTTGCTCAAAGCTAGCAATTCCTCTGGACATTTGTAGAAACTAAAATCATTAAGAAACTAGATGGTTTTTTCCAGAGGTAAAGGGAAAAGGGGAGTGCCTTCAGATGCACCAAAAAGAGAAAAATTTCCTCTCCAGAGTAGAAGTGATAGAAATCAGAGGTCCACTGCCTAAGGTAGTGCCCTGAGAGGAAGCCAGACACCGGGGAGGACAGCGTGGTAAAGAAGCTTGGAGTATAGGTGCTATGCACGGAGCCTCCAAGGGCTTCCCAAAACAGCACAGCCCCGTACCTGAGGTCCACATTGTACCAAGTGAGGCTTAAGGCCTTCAGGAAACTTGTGGGGCCTCGGGGCAGAGGGAAGAAAAAGAGTAGTGGCTGACTTGAATTTTCTGCCAGTTGGAGGAGCTTTCAGTTGTTTTGAATAAATACATGTTTCATCTCTAGTAAAACTATAAACTCAAAATCATACCTGCTAGGTTTAACTCACAAAACTTCAAACGGAGAACTTAAAAAATGGATTAAAATTATAAGGAGATAAATTTCAATCAGTGGTCCAAAAGTAAAATGAAGTTCCACCCACTCAAACCCCAGAGTTCAAATGTAGTAAAAAAAAAAAAAAAAAACTCAAGTTAGGAAAGATAATGGAAGAATTTCAGCTCCTGGTTGGTGACTAGGTTAGACGACCTTCAAGATCCTACCAAATCTGCAGTCCTATGAACTATTACAATCTTTCAAGGTAGTCACTGAGCTACAGAATAAGAGACATCAGTCCTAGCTCTAATTCCTTCTCTTATTCATTCAATGCTCGTTAACAATTGTCCATCGTGTACTGACTTCTATCTCTTAAAATGTTATGAAGTACAAAGTGAATACAAAAGTATCTTCAAATGATAGTCTTTTATTCAAATACTGAGATAATACCATTTAATCCAAGCACATAAAGAACTCCAGAATTCAGCCTTATATCTATAGAACATAGGTTCTCAAATGCAGACTCATTATCTTCAAGTTTAACATGTCAAAAGTCTGTAACCTTATCATCTGCTCTCAGATCAGTTCTCCTGAACATTTTCCTATCTCCGTTAAGAATACTGTCTTTCCTCTATTTATCGCTATTTAAGGCATTAAACTAGCATGACTTTTCTCTCCATCTTCCAGTCTATTCAGTCACTAAATGCTGTACTCTTATTGGAAAGTTTTTCACTTTCATCCAATTCTGTCCATCCGTATTTCCATGCCTGAATTTTCTAATCATCCTCTAAGTATGTCCCTGGACAACCGAACTCTTTCCACTATCCCTCAACACAGAGCCAAAAGAGTGTTGCTGGGTTCATCTTTATGAACGCCTACTTTCCTGTTCAACGCACTCTAATATTCTTTGGCTTGGAAATAATGTTTGCTCTCATTTTGAAATCATTCTTCCTTTCTGTCTGATTCTCAGCACCTCCTCAACAGGAGCACCCAGCGCAGAATAAACAGATCCCAGTCTTTCAACTCTGTGAGCATTTCTTGGTACCTGGCTGTCCTATCTGTGTTCCTCTATCCAACCAGCTTCCAGGCAAATTCCCAGGCCAAGTCCCATCTCGTCCCATCAGCATCTCATTTAACACAAGAATCACCTTTCCTTTAATTCTTACATAATTTGATCCCCTTATCTTGGCAATCAAATACTGTACATTGTTGCATAGAGTTTAATCTGTGGTTGTTTTATTCCCAACTAGGAAAAAGGCCCTTGAAAAAATCATTAGAATTCTCACTTCTCAGGAATTTTTCAAGAGTTGTGTATCTAGATGTTTAACAAATGCTTGCTAAATAGATAATTAACCTAACATATAATTTTATTGAGCTATTACATCAAGTCAATATTTTTCTACCTAGGAAACTTTCAATCCTGGAATGTAACTTTAAGGCATAGAAATGGAACACAACATATTACAAATTTTCTCCAAACACATAAAAAAAAGGAATATTTTCATATCATGGATATCTTCAAAGAAATATATGCTAGGATCCAAACATTTGATAAAGTCCATCTAATTCCCCTATCAAGGATATTTTGCACTTCAACCTAAGAGTCAAAAAATTCACTGATAGTCTTTATAGAGCTGGAAAAAAATATAAATACATCTTTCTAAGTCTGTGGTGTGGACTGTGCCTCTGGTTCCAGCTATTGAGGAGGTTGAAGTAAAAGGATTGCTTCAGTCCAGGAGTTCAAGATTAGCTTCAGCAACATAGTGAGACCTCATCTCAAAAATTACTCAATTGACTGAATTAAGTTAAATTTTATTTTATTCTTTCTTTGGTTTTTTGAGACAGGATCTCACTAAGTAGTTGTGACTGACCTGGAACTCACTATGTAGCCCACCCAGGCTGGTCTCGAACTCACAGGGATCGTCCTGCCTCAGTTTCCCGTGTGCTGGTATTACAGGCATGAGCCACCATGCCCGGCAGTTAAATTTTAAATTTTAAGAGATTATCTAGAGTTATAACTTTCAACTACCATAAATTCAAAATTGCATTCTACATTTTTAATGAATTTATTTCCCATTGTAAGGCTTTTTCTTCTCTCGAAAATACTACAAATTAGAGGATAGCGTGTAATTATAAATTTATCCAACTAAACAGAAAACAAAAAGGCACCTAAATAAATAGAAAGCTGCTCTTCCAATAATTCCCAGTACAATTCCCCTTATTTCCTCACAGACTTAAACTAGTTACACTGTCAATTCCAGCAAAGTGATCTCAGATCACAAAAAAAGGGATGGAGGCAAATGCATCCGTGTCCTCCCTCTGGCATAGGGATGCTATGACCTCTCACATACCCACAAACTCTCCCATTGCACAATATAAATGAGTGCATTTAGGTTTTGGAGACAAAATATACATGTGAGCCTAGGGTACTGACCAGAAGAACTTAAATTCAAAACCTGAATGCAATTTTGCTTACAATGACAAAAAAAAAAAAAAGTAATTAAACTTAAAGAACAAACTTATATGGGTCAAGGAAATTCAGAGGAAAAAGTGATATCCTTTCCATCCACGTGCAGGCATCAAGTGTATATGCAAGCCCAGGCAATTGGTTTTCAAGCCACTGTAAAATTATTATCATTTGAATTAAGTATAAAAAGGGCTGTGGTGACAAAAATGGAAATATAAAAAGGCTAAGTTTTAACTATCAAGACATGCAACCATATTTCAATGTAATCTAGCATTATGAAATTTTCTACAGGAAATGTAGTTTATCATACCACACTGAATATTTGCATAAGCCAAAATAAACTAAGGTCTCTCTCTGTGAACATTATTCAAGAACTATCCAAAAAGCTGCTAAGACATTTCATTGAAATGACAAACTACCTCAATTATCATATCTCCATTAAATCTCTGTTATTGGAGAAAAATTGGTATATCCTTTCCTTTGGCTATAACTATAGTTAATTAAAGCATTTCTCAGATATCGCACTGACAGATTAGGCACATTTACAATAGGTAAGTATCAGGTAAGAAGTGCTATATATATCAATGGTCCCATAAAGATAAATAAATAACCCTTGTAACTCCTTGGAGCTGAGCTGCCTGCTACTGTAATTTGCTTCATGCATCCTTTAGGCACGTCATTAACTGAATAAGGACAGAAAGGCTAGTTTATTGTTGGATTTGAGGCAAATGGCTTAGAAAATGCTGTTGGAAATCAGCTTCTCCAGGTCAAATTTTAAGTGTTCTAATGTCCCTAGAGACCAAACAAGAGCCCACATTTCTATTAGATTATACTCATTTCCATGACTTTTTAAGTAATTGACATATGTGTTCACTTGAGAAAGCTTCATTTTGAAAACACAGCAGAATCTTCAAAGGGGAAATTGCAGAGATTATACCAATATTAAAAATTTCCACAACTACATCTATATTTTATCATTTTAGACTCACAGGAATCCAGTGAGACAGTGACAGTGAGAAGAATAATTTCCCATTTTGCAAATGTGGAGCATCATATTCAAAGATGCTAAGCAGTATATCTACAATCAACTGAAAAAACCTAGTGTCCAAGTCTAGTTCTCCATCCTACTCATACGTTATTTGATCTCTTTTATTTAAAGATATGTTTCCAAGTTTCTTTCATCAAAATTATGGCTATATTATGTGACTAATTTGTGTTTCAGCTTTTGTACTTAATAATTAATTGTAAGTTATTTCTTATGTCTTTCTATTATTTTCTAAGACTACATTTAATTACTGCATAATATTCCATTATGCAAATCTGCAATATGTAAACTATTTGCATAGAGTTTGTGTTAATTTTCTAACAGCATAAGTATCAATGGAATAAACAATTTTTAGTATAAATACTTATATTTAACCATTTCAATTTCCTTAGGTTAGATTCCTATGCAAACAAACAAATCAAACACCTAGTAAATATTGACAGATTGTTTTTCCAAAAGTGTATACTAATTTATACTCCTACAAACCTTACTGGAATTTATTATTAAGTCTTGGTTTTCATTTTTATCAATTCAATAGAGAAACTGTAACTAAATTGTTCTTTCATTTATATCTCGCTGATTACTGGTACTAAAACAATTTGTCATTCATATTTCTTCCTTTGTAAGGTGTTCATTGACTCAGCAGACTTTTAATTGGGCTTGATGTTTTAACTGATTTTTTTTTTAACTTTTATGCAAATAAGTCTAGTTTTCCTTTGTAATTTTTACATTTTTCTTAGAAAGGCTTTACCTTTTCTGAGGGGGAAAAAAAATTCTGTTGTATTTTCTTTTTTTTTTTTCAGCTTTAATTGAGTTTATTGGTACATTTTAGGGATACAGTACAGTTACATTCATTGTTGGGATCTTGTACCTCTACATGACAAGTCTTGATTCTCATTTTTTTCCCTTACCTCTGCCCTCCCTTCATATTTTCTTTGAGTTTCACAGATGCTTTTCTACCAACTTGAATTACCACTGATTTACTGCTGAGTGAAAAGCAGAAAAGAAAAAATGATTTCATTTACTTGAGCCTCATGAATGGCACTCTAAGAAAAAAAAAATGCCATTTCACTCATAATTTTTTAGTTCTTATTTGCAAGCCTGGCCTAAAATGTTTTCTCTTTTTGTAGGATTTCTGTGACTCACCATTTGTTTCTGTTGGCCTCTCTGCTTAGTTTAACTGCAAATCTTCTGGGCAGATGCCATTCAAAATTCTAAGTTTCCATCATTTAGTACCCATCATGATATTTATCACTCAGCATTATTATCATAAATAATTTTCCTTGCTACTCTTCATATTAATTCATTGATATAAAATATTTAGCAACTACATAGTTTAATGTTAATATTAACAGCCTATATGTCTAGTTTAATTATGAAGACTGACCTGTGATTAAACAAGAAATCAGTTATACTAAGCTGTACACACACGTGTATGTATAATACATATACATATGGGGGGGTGACAGGGAGAGAGTGAGGTGTTTAACAGCTTTCTAATCTTAAAAATGGGCTGAGACAAAAACATGATTTGAGATCCCAGGCGGACTGCTTGAGATCTTAAGTACTTGAAACAACTGCCCAGAGGAGCCCAACTAGGGAATCGAACCGATTAGGTAACTCAGAAATTTAGACATTTCCCCCCATTATGTTCCTCATAGCAGTTTTGTAATAAAAACATGAGCAAACTTCAAAGGAAGCTCTGTAGTAAAGGTTAATTGCTACTAAAGAAGAGGGTGGGCCTAAGCGCCAGTATTTTGTGCCCAACTTGCAAGCAGACAGGAAGGATTACACATGGCTGCAAGCAGAGGATGTGCGCCCAGCTTTAGGAGGAGAAGAGGCTCAGCCAAACCTCAGAGCGTCACCAGGGACCTCCTGGTAGGCTGTGAGCACACAAGCAGGAGTCCATGAGTCCATGCTGGCTTAATGGTGGGCAGGGAAGGGAGGGGGAAGACATCAATTTCCTTCCAAAATCAAAACCGGACGTGCTCTTCTTCCCTCCCCTGGACAATTCTAAAGCAGTGACAGAGGCATGCCTGTGAGAAAGCAGAGGACCTCAGGGGCCAGCTCTCTGCTACAGAGCCAATAAAGTCGTGCTGGGCTTGGGGATAAGGGTGGAGCACAAGTAATGCCAGATGCACAAACAGAACAAAGAAGGGGCCTAAGAACCGGCCAGCAAAATATTCTGTGAGAATAGCCCCAAGATAAAGAAATTTAAGATCCCAACAAAGTAAAGAAGAAAACTAGTCAGGAAAATGAATTTCCAGAAAACTAACTTAAACTAGCTATCCAGGACTGTGGTAAGGGTCCACAAGCACAGGCTTAGAAAATAAAGGTATCTTATAGACTGAGAAGCTGCTGATCAACATAGTCTTCAGTATGTCCTTGCCTCCAAAAAGGGGTCATAAGAGAATTCAGTGGAGCTTTTAGACACTGCACTCCATGTGTAGAGTCCATAGCAGTCTAGAGATTGTTATGGTTGAGAAATAATCTATCAACGTGTCTTGGCCATGAAATTTTTTAAAGACTTTCTAAGCTTCCTTGCACATCTAGTATTTGCTATTTCCTTGTACCGTGCTATTCCATTTCTTCCTTATGGACATTTTCCCCTCCAGTGTTTTCCAAAAATTTTTCATTTATTGGTTGTCAGAAAGACTCAGAATGGAAGCAGCAAGGGAAATGGCAAAGAATATTATATGAATTGAAAATAAAGGATTAAATCAATGAGCAAGTCTTTATTTTTCGCATAGTATTATAGCATAACTCTTGCAGATCTTGTGGTTTTTAAATCTGGTTAAAAGTTTTTCCACTGTCCTAGGAATTTCACAGACATTTCACTGAACAAGTATGGTTTGGGAATTAAACTGGTAGCTCCTGAGCTATTACGAAATGTACTTGGCCAGTTCCAGAAGTTTCTCTTCAGAGATGGAACTAAGCTTTTTTCAAATGGTTATGGGGGAAAATGCTAGAAAATTCACAATTGAGGAAAAAATAAAGCCTTTTGGTATCTAGTTGCAGAATCTAAGATGGCTAAAATAAAGACATTAAAGTTCTGTAAATAGTATTCCAAAGAAAAACATGACCTGGTTAATGTTTGGCTTATTCTTTGTTAGGAAGCTACAGCCACCAATACCCACTGGAGTGACCAGGTAAAAACAGACTTATCACATATCAGATAGTGTTTCTTTTATATTACAACCATGTATCTCAACTTTCTTTTAGCAAGACACATTTTTAAGAGACTTTTGGCAACCTTTGACCTGATGGCTTTTTTTCACAAGCTTTTTATATCCCCAAAGTGATTTTCTTTCAGATTCATTTAGAGTAAAGCAGACATGCCCTGTATTTATGTTGCAGCAGACTGGGTGGTTACTCCTCAGGCAGTCTGAAATGACCAGAGTACAGCCTTTCAGTATTCAAGCCATATCTACAGTGATTATTTGCCAGCGTATCTAAAAGAAGGCAGGCATTTCCTGTTGCACACAAATGGGACACTCTTATCTAAATTACTGTTTAAACAGGTATTTAAGAAAAGACTATCACAGGCAGGAATTTACTGATGACGGAACACATTAGTTTAGGGCTGGACATGTTAGTTGAGGACTAACCATTGTCAAGAAAGGAAGTGTATCAGCATCAGGAAGGTATAGAGAATACTTTACAACTCCCATATGGGTCAAGATGGAGGACCATAAACCATGCTGTCATGTGTGTTTAGGGAAAGCAGGGCTTGCACAAGCCTTGGCATGGTGGTCTGGCTTTGGCAGTGTTGCTGAATCCTGGAGGAGCCTTGAGAGGCAGAACTTTAAAGTGACGGATCTTTGGGGTCCCTGTTTCTCAATCCATAAAATAAGCCTGTTGGACAAGTTCATCTCCAGGTCCATTCCATTTGAGCAATACTACTTCTACAATGAAAGCCAAAGAATGGTCAAAGTTTGGTATACCCAAAGCTTATAAAATGTATTTCCTAGAAAGACACTTTGAAAATTGGTTGGTTCTCTCCCAACATGTAACCTAGGGGAGACTGTACTCTGGCTGCCTAAACTGTGCTCTAACCAGTGAAACTGGAACTTATTCCCAGTAGAGGCTTATAAAACTGGGCTGTTATTCTCACATTAAGTAGACTGCCCTCTGGTGAGGACTGTGGTTTATGTGTGGGCAGAATGTGTGGTTTACTACCTCTAATTTGTTTATGTTGTTGATTGTGGCTTCGGAAGAAAGCAACATCCCTTCATATGCTCAAGCATGACCTGATTTGCTTCCTTTAAAAAAAAAAATGTTTAAAGGTGGGCAGAGACATGAGGCAGCATTAATGTGCCACTGCTAATGGAAGAGCCACTGGGATCCCTCTGACCACAGCTTTGCTTTATTCAGCTCTGCATGTGAAATGAGAGCCCCAATTTGTTTATTATAATTACCTAAGTGTGGCTTGGTGGCTTTTGGCAGAGATCCTTCTTGCCTCCAAAGGGGAGACCAAAACCCTCCAACTACAGACTAAAAGAAAGAGGTTGAGAAATACTTTCTCTAGCAAGGAGACTGAATCCTAATATATACTGGGCAAAAATATTCAAAAGACAGAGATCAAAAGTTAAAGGAGAATAATGTGATAAACAAAGACAGGTGGGCAGAAGAACTGAATAAACGGTGTAAATGTAAGTTCACATTTATTCTCACAGCAGACTTGATTCAGACCCCTCCTTACTGCTATGAAACAGAAGTGCTTTCTTATAGCCAGGAGCCCTACATAAAGAAAAGAAAGGAATTATGCACGTCTGGCAGAAGAGGGAGTTGTAGCAATGGCTTGCCGATAAAAAGGAATGTGAACAAGCAATTAAACACTAACTTATCCATACTCTCGGTCTGATGAAAAGCAGAGAGTGCCGAAAAGAATGAAATTTTGTTAGTTTCAAAATTAGGTTTCATTTGAAAGTGAGTAATGGCCTTTGTCGTCGCAAGGTTTGTTAACTAAAAGACAACAACAACTTTTGATCTTAAAATAATTCTGTGGGAAAATTTCTCTGGTTTGGCTAATGTCAGCTTGGACTCTGCCCCACTGCAAATACAGTGACTGCGATGTAAAATAAGTTAAGATGTTGCCAAGCAGGGTGATTTGCTGCCCCACTCTAGGTTCCGAAAGTTCCCATATTGAATTTCCCAATACCACATCTTATTAAACATAAAATCATTCAAAACCGTAGGAAAGGAGAGAATGTCATTGAAAAACATAAAAGAAAGTTTCTTTTTTATTTGAGAAAGCATTATACACTTTGATATAAATGTTTTCAGAAAAATATGAACAGATGTGCTATGTAAGCACGTATACATACACCAATAGCACTTATGATTTGAGAAGGGGTAATTTCAACATTGCTAAGTGGTAACACAAGCTAGGTATTTAAGGGAATGATATAATATGACAACTTCATAGACTACCAAACTATGTATGGTCTCTGGAAATTGTCATTATCAACATGTACAATAACTAGTAGCATTAGGTGGTCTGTACAGTATCCTTCACGTCTAATTGAGCCACATAGTCCAAGACACTTGATGGGCACCAGACACTGCCTTCTAAAGACAACGGACTTTTTAAAAAAGGCATGCAGTATCCCTTCTCTATAAATTACTGTAGTTTGCAGCAAGAGAGATTATAAATGTTTGCTGGCAAAAACTAAATTTATTTACAAACGGGGTCGAATTTATTTATGGCCCCAGCACAATAGGTTTTTGTCAAAATATTTATGTTATCTGTACTCCTGCTTCACTAAACTCTATCACAATCATAAACACTGTTGAAAAATTATTTGCAGTTAGCAGGATTTAAACTACCCATTATATCACCAGCTAGTACCAGTAAACTCTCACTGCTTGATAGTTTCCTCCGTGGAATAAATATACATTTGACTTTCAAAATTTTTGGTGGGCTCCATCATACAAAAAGAAAAAAATGTTAAACAGATGTTTCAGACATTACCTGTTTTGTGTGAATGCTTCAACTGCATGTTCCAATTGAAGTTTTGTGGATAGAGTACAAGAGTGCTCACATCCAAATCCTTTTTTAGCATAAAGAGAAGAAATGAATGATTGAAGTGTGGAGGTCCCAGTCTTGGCCAAGAATGCTACCCCTCAGTCTTATTCGTTTGTTCATCCCAAAATATTTATTTGGTATCATGTTTTGGCTAGAACTATGCAAATTCCTAAGGAGAGACATAGAATTGAATAGGGTAAAAATTTTGTCCCCAAGCAGCTTAGAGTTGAGGGGTAAAGAGAGAGTAGCAGGTATTCTGCAATGCAGTAAAATAGTCTCTGATGAAGTTAGCAAGGGAGATGAGCGTTAAAAGGGTTACATATGAGTAGTTTTGCAACTGGAAATCCCAATCATACAGAATCTCTAGACTTAGCCTGACTAAAATCATATACAATTGGCCCTTTTCAGCCATAGGTTCTATAGCCACAGATTCAACAAATAGCAAATAGAAAATATTTGGAAGACAAAATTGTGTCTATATGAAGACTGCACATTCTTTCTTCTTGTAATTACTCCCCAAACAATGCAGTGTAACAACTATTTTCATAGCAATTACATTGTATTAGGTATTACAAGTAATCTAGAGGTGATTTAAAGTACATGGGGGATATGTGTAAAGTATGTGCAAATACTATACTATTGTACGTAAGAGATGAGCATACACAGATTTTCTTATATTCCATAGCCCTGGAACCAACCCTGCACAGAACCAAGAGATGACTGTGTGTATTAAACTTTTGAAGAATTATTTTATTTTTATTATTGGTAGAAATGCAGTTGATGCTTATATTTCTTTTCAAATATCACCAAGTTATTCTGGGTAATGTGGGGATCCAATTGGAATTATTTAACTTGCTACTGCTGCTGCTTCTAAATAACTCCAAAGGAAAAAAAAATGGAACCAACAGGTTCTAAAACAGCATGCTGATGTTTCCACCACAAAAAAGTCAAAAGAACACTGCATAGAGAAGTGAATTGTTTCTGTGTCGTAACTGATGAAAATGTGTTTCTACTTGATCTACTTTGCTGATAAATACCACCATTCTGGTGTGAATGCAGTGACGCCACTCTGATGTCAGTGAAACTCCTACTAGCCCTGACCCAGCCCCAACATTTATCTCTAGTTGGGATTAGAAGTTGCTCCAACATAATCTGCAATAATACATAAGATCCTAATAAGATTACTGACATTTAGAAATGGGAAGAAAGGAGCTAAAGGTGTAGGGAAGGTGGGATGGGTAGGGGAAGGGTAAAAAGGGAAAAGAAAAAAATGTGAGATAATGAAAAGATGAAAATAAAGTGTTTGCAGATGGGGAGGGGAGGGGGGGTGAAGGGAGGGCAGGGGTAAGGGGAAAAATGAGAATCAAGACGTCATGTAGAGGTACAAGATCCCAACAATGAATGTAACTGTACTGTATCCCTAAAATGTACCAATAAACTCAATTAAAGCTGAAAAAAAAAAAAGAAGTTGCTCCAACAGTTCAGAAATAGTTCTAGTGGAGCCAGGAATGAAGGTGTATTTCTAGGAAAGACTAGCTCCTGAGACATTTTTATCAGGACTGAGCCTCCACTGGCACAGGTAGAGGAAAAGTCACTGCAGGAATGGCAGCCTTATTGCTTCCCAGTGTGGCAAACTATCCAGTGGAAGACAAATTTTCATCCCAATAATATCCACACATACTTAAGGTAGTCAAAGTAACTTAACAAAAAGCCATAGTTGAAAAATAAATGTTGAGATTTGTAGTTATTTAGTGTAGAAGGATCATTTTAAGGATGATTCTGATAAATCTTATTTTGATAGCTGATAGCTATATACTAAATTAAATCAAATCATCTGGCATCATATTGCTTAAATCTCAAGATAACTGATTGAAATGTCTATTTTTAAACCAGGTACAATGAATGCATCTATTGTCCTAGAACTTGGGAGGCTGAGGCAGGAGACTTCCATGAGCCCACAAACTGGTGGTTATCCTGGGCAACAAAGTGAGACTCTAGTTCACACAATAAAGAAGAAAGATGCATTGTTCATAGCACTGCAGAATCTCAGTGCTAAAGAAGCCAGAGAATTGTCAATGGACTCATCTAAATATCTAAAATGCTTGCAAATTTTAAAATACTATGGATGACCCTATAAATCTAGGTGAGCCTTGACTGCTCAGGAGGAAATACTGAAAGTTTTATAATTCTTTCAAAAATATATGTCAAGAAATTACACAGGAGAGCTACAAGAAATGTACAGAATAATAACACACTAAGCTTTGTGTTCTTATAACTTTTGTTCTTTTTGTTGTTGTATTAGGTCTACATTCAACATTTTAATACATGTCACCACTATTAATTTTCAGCAACTCTGACCCAAAATAGATCCAATATCATTTCACAAAATGTTAATCATTCGGTCAACAGGATTTCTACACACCAAGCTCTGTGGGTGGTCACACAGAAAAATAAAGTGAAATTGCTGATTTTTTGAGGACTTACAATCTTGTCAGACAGATAAGATAAATGTCCAGAAAGAATTTACTTTTAAAATATGTATGAAATAGAGTCAAGTGAATGGTACTTAAAACAAGGACTGCAATGTTCAACACTAAAAGTGATATTCCTTTTCATTAATAAAAGATGAAGTAGAAGATGGCTTAAAAATTCTAATTGTGATGAAGACAGATAACCGAAAGGAATTTGAAACAAAGGGATTATAGATGGTGGCCGAGCCTTGGAGAGGTAATGACTTTTAATTGGATTGAGTTTATCATATGTGCAGAGGTGCGGCAGACACAGAAGAAAGGATTAGTGTGATTTCCACTTTCCATTATTTGGCATAATGAGAAAACAGAGGGTGGTCCACATCCCTGGTACATGTTATGAGCCATAGGAGATGCTTAATATGTCAGGTTTTGGTAGCATTGAGCTCTCCTATATAAACACATTTATTTGGACATAGTTAAGTCAAAATAAGTCACCTGGAAAAAAGTCACAGGTCATTAATTTGCATAGTACAAAGGATTTATGAATTTTTAAATTAATCCTCCTGGTTCTCTACACCATTTCAAACAGTAGGGCATATCTGCATTTTTCTTCAAAGTTTAGACAGCTTAAAGGGTCAAACGAAAATGCTTGGCTGAAGAAAAACCAGCTGAACAAACTTTCTTTCTTGTAGGTAGAAAAGGAAGGCATTATATAAATTCCACCAAGAAATAACATCATATATATCAAAGCATACACACAAAACAAACAAACAACAGCAACAACAAAGTCTTGAGTAACTGGTGAGTCACAAAAAGCTGACACAATTTGCACACCTCAAATTCAAGTGATCCCAAGTGGGACAATTATTAAAGCTTATCTCCACTGAAACCCCACTAGATAGTAAGGAGGGGAAGGCAAATGGTGTGGGTGTCTGATAAACTGCAGAATCCTCAGAATCCAGAAAAGTTTCCAATGTGTGACAATAATTCAATGTGATTTTAATTGACTCAAAACTATCATCCAAAGCTAACCAATTCTACTGAGAACAGTGACTTGTATCTCTTCTTTCTTCTCTGAATGGGGAAGTTCTAACATAAGTGTTCAAAAGGCATCACACAAATTGTGTTCTTTGTCTCTTTAAAGATACAGTAAAATTGCCTCCACTGGAGAAAGAGAAAGCTCAAGCCAACTGCATGCACAGTTGTACATGTACACAGAAAAGCACGCACACATGCACATACACACAGTACAGATTCACAAGATGCTTATAGATAGGTTTAACTAAATGTAACCAGTTCAAAGAGAATATTACGTTCCCTTTACATTGCAACTTCTTCAAATATATTGATTATAAGAGAAACAAAAGTAAACAGAGTCCTATATGGAATGGCCTGTTTTTGTCTTCTTTTCTCAAGAGTTGTGAGCCACAAGCCCACCCAATACCATCGATAAGTGCATGCAGATACCAGTAAGAAGCTGGTTCTGACCAGAGTGACACAGCTGCATACAGGTCCAGCCAGGGCCCCACCCAACCCCAGCAGTTTGGGCCCTCAAACCCCAGCCAAAGAGCTACATAGGCACACAAGCAACAGCCCAAGGCCTGCCCCATAACATTGGTAAGTGTACGAAATCTGCCCAGACACCAGCGACTGGAGTGCTCAGCCCCCAGGTAAAGGCTCTCCCAAGCAACAGCTACATAGGAGGGCAGGTTCTAGACAGAGGCACACCTAGATACCACCCCAAGTGTGCAGGTCCCAGCCAGAACCCTGCCCTGAATACAGGACAACATTGGGATCCAGAAGGCCACCACTCTGAACCCAGAAATTGCTGAAGTGGTGTATAGCAGAGAAAAGGCTGTTCTGTGGCTTGCTGAGAATTAAAGACCACTGAGTGAGCAAAAAGTTGACTCAACAAAGTCACAGCAGAGTGCATCTGTTGAAATGAGAAGACACATAAACAAGTCTGAAAACCAGACTTCCAGATTGCCTAAGGTAACTCCAAAGAGCAACAAGATGGAACAATCTGATACTTAACCAGACTCCCTGAACTGTCAATGAAAAAGGATCTAGAAAAAATGAAATTAGAAATAATTTCTCATATAACAGAGATTGTGTCTATAGTAAAAGACATGATTAATAAATCTAGAGCAGACAGAGACAAAAATATTAGAGGAGCTGAGGAACATGATGGAATCTCAACATAGGAAACAAATGGAATCCATAAAACAGATGCAAACAGATTTCCAGGAGGTTAAAAACTCCCCTGAAAGTTTATACAGCAGAATGAGCCAATGTGAGGATAAAATTTCAGATATAAAAGATAGGATTGCAATTGGTGACCAGGAAAAGAAAAATTTCTTAAAAATAGTAAAGGGACCACAAGAAATCAATCCAGCAGCAGCTAGACTATGCAAGGAAGAATAACATAAGGCCAATCAGAGTCAATGAAGAAACAGGAGAGACTGCAAATGACATAAAAAAATTGTTCACAGAAGTAATGGCAGAAAACTTTCCAAGCACAAAAGAAGTTGATATACAGATAAGTGAGGCACGTAGGACTCCAACTAGCCATGATTAAAAAAAAAAAAATCTGCACCTAGGCATATAACAGTTAAGATTCCAGAAACTCAACACAAGAACAAAATTCTACAAGCAGTTAAAGAGTTTGTTTATACTAAGTCCATCAAAAAGGGAGGATAGAAAACCAATATCAAATATTGCCAACTAAATTTGATTCCACCAGCATTTATTGCAGCACCTGCTATGAACCAGCTACACTTTGTCAGATGCAAAATGTAAGCTTCATGAGGTTAGGGACTCTATATGCTTTCTTTACCACTGCATCTGCAGTGCCAAGCACAGCACCTGGCACATAGTAAATATTTGATATTTCTTAAATGAATGAAGACAGACTAAAGAAATGAAACAGAGGAGTTTAAATATTAGAATATCTATCCCCAAACCAGGCTGTGCATCAAAATCTCATACAGAGCTTATTTTTAAAAATATAAATTCTATGGAATTTCAGAACTATCTGTAAAGAAATCTTACATGAGAGAATCTTTACGTATCATATCATATCATATCATCATATCATATATAATAGCCACTAGCCACATCCGACAACTGAGCCCTTGAAATGTGGCTACTTCAAATTAAAGTGTGCTAAAGATTTAAAAATATACGCCAAGTTTTAGAACTTCATAACAAAAAATGTACAATATCTAGTTGTAATGTTTTCATATTGATTGCATACTGCAATGATGTAGTTTTAGATATTGGGTTAAGTACAAAATATTAGTAAAATATTAGTAAAATCAATTTCACCTAATTAATTTGCTTTATTATGACTACTATAAAATGTTAAAGTGCAGCTTGCATTTATATTTCTATAGGACAATACTGGTTTCTAAAAATACTTATGACATCAAGTTTCAGTATGAATCAGAATAGTGTGCTCAATAATGCATCTTTCATAAAATTTAGAGAAAATTACAAATACCAAAAGTCTTTCTTTTTATTCTTAAGGAAAGGTCTCATGTGTCTAGGTCTTAAGTGACAGATTTTGAAAGGCAATGCCATTCAGGTCTACCTATATTCAGATAAGACACAGTAGTGAAATGGGTCATGAACAATTCATCCTTCACCACTCCCTAATCAATAAATCTCTCCACAGATACTTATTGAAATGAAATATAAAGAGACATCAACGGGGCAAAATGCTCATCTAATTACATCGTGCTGCCCTGTAAGTTTCTATGGTGCAGGAAAACATCTGAGCTAAATATGTTTGGAGAAAAGTTTACATTTAAATATGGCATTATTGCCCATTGAACAATGAGAAATATTTGATGATGAACAATGAAAGCCTATTCAATAATTTCAACCCAAAGTACAGGGGATGGGAGGAAAGTTCATCAGATTAATTTGTTTCTTTTCTTACCTCTTTAATAGAGCAATTCCATTCTTCCCACAAACAACTCAGTTTCATCTTTAAAAAGAATATATACCTTGAAACACCTAACAAATAAAAGCTCATGAAGAACTTTGCAAGCCCTTTTATTACCAAATGCAGCTGACGGATGAACATCAGGAACTCTGCAACATACACATCACACTGTCAATATAACGTTCCCAAGAACTTGAAGAAGTTCAGTGGGTATGGAGATAGGAAAACCCCACCACTACTCTCTCAAAACTCTGGAATGGGAAAGCAAAGAGCAGCCAATATTCTTTTGAGGCTTAAAAAAAAAATGAATTGTCTTTCTGTATTCTTACCAAGTAATACCTCGAGACATTTTGTGAATATTAATTGATGCATTTACTGCAACATGAGGCAATTGCTAACCTAGCATTCCAGATTTTGTTCCCAGTCTCAAATCATCCTCTTCCAGGCTGTTGATTTTGGAGTGGGTGTGTAATTCTAGTGCACTGCTAGCACAGAGTGATCAGTCAACACTTTGAAAGCTTTTGGTTCATCCCAATACCTGGGAGCTGCTTTGATACAGATTTTTCTGCAGACTGTGTAAAATTTGCACTGTGGGAGTAGTTAAATACATGTGAGAGAGTGGCAGGGTATTGTCTTTGTCTTTTATTTATATTTAAACAAAATATTTTGTTTACAACAAATCTTCACTCTCCTCATACTATTCTTCACAAACTCAAGTCTCTCAAGCTCTGTGTGCACTATTAATGATTTATTATGGATTTAAAGACTGATACACATTTGGGGATATAAAAATAATAATTAAATATTATAATTAATCATCTTTTTTTTCAGTAATAACAAGCGAAGCTAGGGCCTCTGCGCTGAGCTGCATCCCCTGCCCTTTATTTTGTATGATTTGTGTTTGCTTTGAGATAGAGTATCACTGAGTGGCTAAATTGCCCAAAGTGTTTGAACTTGTGATCCTCCTGTCTCAACCTTCCAGAGTGCTGAGATTACAGGTGTACACCACCATCCCCAACTAATAATATTTTTATTAATAAGAATGGTAAAAATTTTCTTTTATGTCATTTTTAAAAGCCTGGATTAAGTCACTGAAATACACATCACACACTGAATTCATGATGACTATATGTTGCTAAAGGTATACCACTCCCCCAAGAAGGCTTTATCCTGAATTAAGAAGACTAACAGTCCTGTTTTGGAAAAATGTCAAAGGACTACAGTTCTTTAAAAAAAAATTAGCCACAGCTTTCTGGGGGCCTCTCAGAGTTTTGTTTTGTTTTGTTTTGTTTGTTTTGTTTTGTTTTATGAATGGTCACACTCAATTTACATGTCTTACGCCTTTAAAGCTTTATGTAACCTAACCACAGGAATCTATTCCATATCCATGAATATCCGGAAGCATTTGGCTTCTCTGTGTTGTTTTCGTTATCAGCCTTCTAATCTAGAATGTTCTTACCTCATCCTTCACGCCAGCCCTCCCTGGTGACTACTTGCTACTGTCCTAAGAGCTAAAGGTGTAGCAGTGGGCAAGGTCAGCATTGTGCCTGCTCTCCTGAACCAAAACATAGATCAGGAACATAAGATAGTCTTAGTTGCTCATGAAAAAAAAAAAAAGAAAAGAAAAACAAAAAACAGGGTGAAATGTGGGGCTGGATGACTCCTTTAGATAGGGAAGGCCTCCCACAAGAGGCAACATTGAAGAATTACAACATTCAAGCCCTTTCAGACCCAGTTCAGATGTCATCTCATCTACTAAGTGTTCCCACTCACCGTGCCCACCACCTCCTCAGTCACACTGAGCCCCTCCCCTCTGGATCACCCACATATAAACTGCACCTCAGAACATATCCTATCATTGGTGCTATTCCAGTTCATTGTTTTCATGTCTCTTTGTTTTGACTGGAGGGTAAGGTCTGTGCTTCACTTACCCTGAGATCCTCCCCCCAATGCTGTGAACATAGTTAGATGTTTAAATACAGATTTTTTTTAAATGCTGCTTATGTGGTACTTGATTTTCGAAAGATGTTATGCACAAAAGTCATTGCTGCCCCTGGAAGAGGTGTTTTCTCAGAGATTTGCAAATGACTGACTATTCAGAAACCTTGCTGTGGTGAGCACTGTGCCCAGGATTCTTCTGAGAGAGGTTACTTTAGAAACAACGACCTCTCCCATCAAATCTCATACAATCATCCTTTGGTTCAAAACAGAGAATTTTTAAACTTTCCATTTGACAATGTTCCCTCAGACTTAAGATGCCCTAATTGAAAAGAATAAGAAAGAGAAGCTTTTGGTTAAAAAACCAGGGTAGTGAGCTGAACCTTATACAAGCTAAGCCAGATTTCACAACAAAGATAGTAAGCAGAGTTTGAGAATTCTACCAGAAATTTTGTTTGGGATATTTTTTTAAATAAGTATTTTCTCTTTTGTTCTCTTTTGTACTTGACAGTTATGCTTAACAGGGTCCTTCTTTAAGTCATATCTAGAAAAAGAAAATAACAGTTTCAAAGAAAAGAATTAATGAGACTAGTAATAAAATGCTCTTTCCTGAGGAATCCAAATGTTCTTATTTAGTTGGGATCTGATTCTGAAATTCCAATTTAATAAAAGATCCCTCAACCCCATACCCAAAAGCAAAATGAGAGCCCCCATGTTTAAACTAAGGTAAAATAAATACTCTACATTCTACTTCAAATATGAAGAACAAGGTAGCTATTTTCCCTGCTGCTATAATTTGACATCCATTTTAATGATGCTTACTTTATTGCTTGTCAGAAAAGTGAAATGGCCTGTCGATTTTATGGAGTTTTTCCTACCTTTTGGATGGTTATATTACATCTTGAAATAAGTGTATAGCTTACACCCCGCCTCCCCTTTAGCCTAAATGGTTCATATGTGGGTTTGATACTTGGCTGCCATTGGAATGAAGTCATAATTTCAGGAGTCCAAGAGAATAGATCAAAATCATGCCAGCACTTTCATAGATGGATATATGCTGCGAGACGGATGTTTACCTAGAAAAGTCATCATCTGGCATGCAGCGCAGTGAGTGTTCCTGAGCAGCTAACTCATGTATACTAAACAAATTTGGCTTGGCTGCTGTGAAAACTGCCCTGTGGAAATTCTCAACATACATTTGTTTGATTGAGCCGTCATTCCCAGTTGATCTGCTGATGATCTGTGTCACTTTGTTTAAATGTCCTGGTGTGGTTTTTTATATATATACAGTGAAAAGCCAGTATGTTTCTGTGATAGATTAAATAGAGGTGAAATTTGAGAGTGACTCCTGTTTTTGATTCCTGTGTTCTCAGACAGGTGGGTCTGGAATGATCAAGAATGTCACATTCAAACACAGGGAAAAATAAGGGGCCCTTTTGATTTAAAACACATTACCGTAAAAATATATTTGCTACTGTGTTCTCCCAGTAGAAGAAGCCATTTAGGATTCCCCATCTAAACAAACACCATATGGGTTAATTCTCAACATCCCTTTCCAAATGTCCAAAATCAGGAGACACAAAACTACTGCTGGGAAGCCCAGTGTGAGAGAAGCAAGAAAAGGCTCATTTCTGATGCATAGTCTCAGAAATTAATACAAGGTCAGGCTAGAACTGAAGCTCCAGATCTCAAATATCCAAGTAATGGTTCAGATGGAAACCCAACACCAAAGTGCCATAACCGTGTCTGAAGCACTAATCAAGCAACTGCCTGTTTGCTCCGTGGTTAAAGCACTTCCTGCAGCTAATCTTCCTAGATAGCTCCCAGCTTTAATAACCTATGGGATCTGCTGCTAAGTGCTGGCATCTGGGCACCATCAGCAGTGATGTCTCCACTCTGCCAAAGCCCAGACACCACGTGATGCCCAGATACTTCCTCCCCTCAGTCCTCATGGATGGGCTAGACTAGGGCCTGCCTTAAGCTGGGTCCCGCCACTCAAAAAATATATCCCTGATCAATCTGCTAACAAACCTTAAATTTTCTCCAACTTAACATCAATCCTTTGGACTAAAGCAAAACCATTTCCAACAGTTCTGACTATTGATTGCTTTTTCCTTTCAATGTGCATTTTAAAATCTGCTATGGGGTACACAGACACAAAGTATGCTCTTGAGAAACCAAAGTGACTAGCCCCACTCCAGACCTCAACAGCAACATATCAGTGGAGAGAAAGACAGGCAAATAACATACAGTATTTGCAATCAACAAACTATGTGGAGGAAAGAGAAATTATTTTTTCTGGGGTGGGAAATGTTTGGAAAGGCTGCCTAGAGGTCATGATACCTAAGAAGGGCAAAATTTATCAAAGAATAAAGATGGCTACAAAGGAATTCCCCAGAGACAGTATAAGGGAGGAAAGGTCATGCCAGGAAAAAAGAATATATTTAAAGGTACAAATGAATGAATAACTTTATCACGTGTGTAAGATTAAGGATCTCTCAGTATTGCCTCATAGGGAAAAGAGTAGATAGAAATGCAATAAATAGGCATGAAGAGTCAAATAATCAAAGGCCTCTACCTATGCTCTGGAGTTTGGCCTTTCTCCTATTAAGAATGTGGTGATATTTGCGCACCTATGTTTATAGCGGCACAGTTTGTAATAGCTAAAACTTGGAAACAGCCCATTTGCCCATCAGCTGGAGACTGGATAAAGGAGATGTGGTTTTTCTATTAAATGGAATACTAAGCCATAAAGAATGAGAAATTAGAGTTATTCATAGGAAAATGGATGCATATTGAGGATATACTCCTAAGTGAAATAAATAAGCCACACATATGTAACTACCAAATAGTTTTTCTGGCGTGAAAAACTATAATGGTACATAAGACCCTAATGGTATATAATTGACAATGTGAAAGAGGAAGAAAAGGGCTAAAAGTGTGGGTGAAGTGGGAAGGGGAGGGGAGGGGAAATAAGGGAAAAGAAAAAATATGATAAAATGAAAAAATGGAAATAAAGTATTTGTAAATAGGGAAGGGAGGAGGGGGAGGGGGTGAAGGGAGGGCAGGGGTAAGGGGAAAAAATGAGAACCAAGAACTGTCGTGTAAAGGTACAAGATCCCAATGATGAATGTAACTGCACTGTATACCTGAAATGTACCAATAAACTCAATGAGGAAAAAAAAATTAGTAACTGTGCTTTTAAATGTTGCTCAAACTTATGTTCCTACAATTTAAATTGTTCAATCTTAGCTCAGGCACTCTGCTTCATAAAATGCTCACTAAGAAAGCAACTCCTTCATTACATACGTGCTCCTTGAGGTAGGATTCTTCAGGAAAGACTCTAAAACCTTTCTGTATCTAAATAGACTTGATAGGAATTATAAAGCAAAATTTCTCTTATATGTAACTAAGCTCTGATCTTTGAGGAAAAAAATGTGTCAATAAATGAAATGTGGTAAAATAACTTTAAAAATTCATTGAGAATGTGTAGAAAATCTATCAAAATAAATACTGCCCATACAGTGCATTTCCCTGCCCATATTCCTACCAGATCTTCAAATTTCCAAGGGTAAAAGGTGGCTTTCTAGTCTACCTATTCCTCAGCCTATGTGCCTCCTGCCCCAAATTGATCTGTTTATTGTTTACTTATATGTTTGTTTGTGTTGAGAAAAAGGGGAGGAAACAAGGAAAGAATAGGAGTTGAGTTTTACTTATTATTGTTCAATGTTATTTATGATCATTTTAATTTAGGACAAACATCCCAGGAGTCTCATGGTAATGGATACAATAGATACCAGTAAAACAGCATCATCAGAGAGTGCATACATACCTTCTAAGTCTCTTTACAAGTCAAATTTTCTCATATGCACACAAAGCAAATTCTGTATCGTCAGATTTCAGTATAATTTTAAGCATTCTGCTTTGAATTTTTGCTTTAACAAATATAAAAAGAAGACATTTATTTTGTAGACTATTTACACCCTCTAAAAGAGAATGACAATAAGTCCCTTTAGGTAGGGTGTTTGTTTGCCATCTGATAACCATCAAAAGTAAATAAAGCAAAATGGCAAAGTCTCTATATTAACTACATAAGCTTGAGTAATTAAGACCCAGATCAAATAAAAATCTCCTTTATATTTTGATACTTGAAATGTGGTAATTCTATTAACCCTCTGAAAGACAGAAAAGTAAATCTTAAATACATTTTCTTAAAGGATAAATGCCATAAAATCTGGATTTACATGTCTATTGTAATGTGTACATACATGTAAATTTCACTCTCTTCCTGGTTTCTGGAGAAAACCCAAAATGGGAAATGGGTAAAAATGTATATAATTTGGCTGTCAAATTTCTTTGCCTCAGAATTAAGGGACCAAAGCAGTCACTGCTGAACAACCTGGTCTTACACAGTACACTTGCAGGCTGACTTCAAGGTTGTTCTGCAATCAGTGCTTCTCTATAGAACTAGACCCTAGTCTCTTGATTCAAGGCTGTTAAACATTTATTTACAATGCTTACTAAAAAGTATGTACATGTATAAATTCCCTACAGTGCATATAACTATTATGTACTGCAAATACATACTAATAAAATTCTTTAAATCTTCCTAAAAGAAATATGACTTAAAAAGAGGAGTTTTGGTGGGGAAAAAGTTGCTGAAGACATAAGGAACACATGAGGGTTTTCTTTATTGCCTGCATGCAGCATGTACAGAAATATACGCTGAGAAACACACACAGCACTACACAAACCTTACTTATTGAGATGCCCAAATCCAATCCTTTTCACAATAGAAATGCATACCAAAGAAAGACTAAATCACAAATAATCTAGAAAACTAAAACATAAAAATAAATATGATTAAGGCCTACCAATAAAGAAAAGCAAACTCAAAATAAATTAGAAATAACTATAAGCACACCCAGCAAAAAATGAGTTAAGAAGAGAAAATTCAAATAAACAATCCAAAAAGATCTTTCAAAGTACAGTAGAGTTACTTCCTGTTCCTAGACTTTGGGGACTCCTGCAAGAGGAAGCCCCCAAGTGCAGGCTGATCCTGGCAGCCTTCTCCACCCCTCTCACTGCCAGGCTTCCTGGAGCTCTGCCCTGCAGTCCAGAGAGCTCCACACATAGGAGGGCTCTGGCTGTGCCGCCTGCCTGGTATTTGGCTCCCCAGTCACCTAATGCGCAAGTATGATGGATGATGATGGATCACAGCACCATCAAAACCGTGTGAATTTCCCAAGGCCTCTGATTATTCTAATCGAGCCCCTAGAAGAAGCACAGGGCTTCACAAAAGCCTCCAAGGAAACCTCCCATTCCCCTTGTCTGCTTGACACAGTCCCTTACTAAATAAAGCAACCGGCCCTGATATGGCCTCCTGTCTTTGACACACGGATCCCAGCCTTCATACTCATTGTTCAGTGATATGATTTAGCCTTGAATGAATTTTTAATGAACACCCAGAGTTATATCACAGTGAAATGGCCACTCTGACTTATCCCAGGGGGAGATAACAGTTTATGAACACTTGCAGGTCACAGCTTTTCTAATGTTCTCCTGTTCTGCTAGATGATAGGGTCAAGGGGCTTTCTTCTCTACTGTCTAGTTTGTCTGTCTGTCTGTCTCTTTCTTATCTCCACCTTTCTCTCTCTCACACACACACATTAGGTCTTTTTTAGACTACTAAGGATCTCTGAGAGATATAACTGTATAAAGTATAAGGTAAAGGCACAATTATAGAATTTGTTCATAACATCATAGCTAAACCTAGACATGCACAATAAATGTTACGTGTTATAATAGCAGAGGCTCTAAAAAGAGTGCAATATTACTTAATTTAATTGACTTAGGGGTCTTTGACTTACTCCATTTTATTTTTCTTGTAAGTTTATGGCTGGGTGTTGAAAGAAACAGCGTTTTGTAGAACAAATGTACAGTGACTGCTCTTGGCCTTTTGAAATGTTTCAGATCAATACAGAAAGAATGAATAGCACCATGTAAGTCAATAAAAACCAACGAACTAGCCATATTCAGAAATATGGTGGTGTACTTGCAACAAACAGCACATCTATTTGGTCCTTTTTTAATGTTCGCTATCATCCAATTTCCAATGCTTACATCTCTAACCATCCCCCGATACACACACACACACGCACACACACACACACACACACACACACACACACACACAGTACTGCTTCCTGAATTGTTGGAATCTCCCAGAATTTAAATTTATATAAACATGAGAGAAAAAGTTTGGCCATATCTCTCAGAAGTGACCTAAAAGTGTATAATCAGAGTAGCACATGGACATGAACCTGATTAAGAGTAAGATTGAGTAAATTGTGTTAATAGAAAAATTTGTAAAAAAAAAAAAAAGAAGAAGAAGAAGAAGAAGAAAATATTAACTGAGTTCATCAAATAATTGATAGAGAAGTGTGAAGATTGGAGAAATTATGAGTTAGTTTGGGAGATTTCTCAGCCATGGTTTGGCACCACCCACCCACACTTCTATGCTGCAATTTTATTTACTCATTAATTCCACCTCTCATGTACATTTAGATTTTTTTCTCTGAGTAGCCACTCATCTTTAAAGACTATAGTATTTTGAAATAGTTCATCTTGACAAACAAGTCTTAGAATATGTAGTCATGATCTTTATTTCCTAAAGCAGAAAGGTGGATAAACAAGAACAATAGATTAGGCTTCTGGAAAACCAAATTCTTTTCCTGGCACTGTCACTAATTAACTGGGAAATTCTGAACAACTCTTTTCATCTCTCTGGGAATCTATTTCCTCATCTGTAAAATTGCTGAATGCAGAGAGCCCCCAGGGTCCCTTCTAGCTCATATTCTATGAGTCCATCAATCTCTGTGTGATTGTAGAAGCAAACTCCTAGAAAAAGCTACAACTACATAGCTTGCTTTGTACTAGAATCAGCACAGCACTATGTGCATATAAATTCAAGAAAAGCTATTGAAGGTGGATAAAAATGGCATTTTAAATTTATTTATGACACTAGCTTAGATAAGATCATTAGAAGATGGAAAGCATCAGTTTAAACTTTTACTGAATACCTACTCTGTGTTGAATTGAGACCATGCTAGGCATTTTCCATTATCTTATTTATCTCCCTCTCAAACCTACCTTATAAGAGATAGTAGTCTAGCAGTCCCATTTGACAGATTTTTTTTTAAAGCTAAGAATCAAGGAATGTATTGTCACGCCCCCATAAACCAAGTTTGTTTGAGCACAAATATGTTTTTGATCATTCTATTTCAAGGCTATTACAACAGTTCCATCATCTACCATTTACGAACTATCAAAAACAAGTAAACTCATTAAAATTTGACAGTAACTCCATGTTCCACTCTTTACCAACAGAAGACACTGACTCCTTGGCTTTGCTGCACTTTTCCCATACTCTTGGCCCAATCGGCTCCAGATGTTTCTCTAAATCAGAGTTCACACACATTTTATATGAAAAACACAACTTGTAAAAATCTTACAAAATTTTATAACAAAACTAATTATCATTGATTATCTGTAGCAATTTACAAAAATGATTTTTGTTCTCCATTGTACTATAATACTTATATTTGTTATTTTAATCAACTTCTAAATGTGATATGCAAGAAAAATTAAAATTAAAATAAAAGCTATAACAAAATGTATCCTGGACCTACAGATAGTCTTTTCAAGAAGGGCATCTACTTATTAAGCCAGATACCTCAAATTAATTGCAAAAAATTTTATCATATAATAGTCCAAAATATTGAATTTTGAGGGTATTTCTCCTTGTGATTCCAGTTAAAAATTATGACAGAAAAAAATACATACGTATCTGTATTGGAAACATTTAAATAGCTACATTCTACAGATACACTAACAAAGACATTTTGTCATGAAGGAGCCTTTATGTTGTTATATTTAATCAAATAACTATTCTTCAGACTCTTTTTCTAGGGATTCCATTTCCTAACGGTTAGCTAGAAAGCTATGCCATACAAAATCTAAGTTTGGATCCACCCATTTATTGGTCTCAGAAATTGACTGTGTTTGGGAAAATTCCAAGATTTGGAGATCTGTATTAATGGAGTTGTTAAAATCAAAGAGCAGGACATAGTGTGATTTCCATTGCTTCAGTCAGAGTCTGTGAAATGCCAATATTCTGCATATCTTCAAAAAACAGAATCTAGCTCCAAAATCCATACAAAATAGCCCACGACAAAGGAAAATCCTTCAAGATCTTTGCTATTGAACTAGGACCAGAAATAAGAGGAAAACCTCTGAGAACAGTATAGAAATGACAGATATAAGAGGAGGCCAAGCATGCCATGAAATGAGAGACGTTTTGCTGACAGACAAGCACCTTTGAACTCTAACCCAATAAAAGAATTAGCACTTCCAATGTATAATCAGTACAGCAAGCAAAATATGTCAACACATGATAGGCAGGATAATCAATGGACATGCGAGGTAGGAAACAGCCAGACTCGAGAGCGGCCCTGTGCCACTGAGCCAGACGGCCCTTTCTGCGCTTCAATTTCTCACACCACAGGGACTAGAAATTAATATGCAATAAAGAAAACATCTAACAAATAAAACAATACAGCAAGGATTTAGAGTCTTCATTAAGAAGTGCCTCAGGATTCCCAAAACTAAGGTCTTGATGTTTTTGCTTTTTCTTACATGTGTTCCTGAGCGTCTTTCTCTAGTCAGATAATACCGACTTCACAATTGTTAACCATGACCCTATTCATTATTCTCTTTTCCCGTGAAGACTTCAGTGCAGTAATAGAAAAAGTAGGAGCTCTGGACATAAGCAGAGTTGGCTTTTAATCTTGCTTGGCTGTATGCTCACCACTGACCTCAGGCAAGTCATTTAGCCAGGCTGGGCCTCAGTTTGGGTTTCATCTGTTAAAGACAGGAGAATAATATTTGTAAAAAGAGGTTTTGTGATGATTAATGGGAATAGTATAGATAAAATATTTTCAATAACTCTAAGGTGGGTAGATGGTCGTATTTAACAAAGACTAAGTTTTGGCAATCCCATTATCACATACCTAACATGGTGCTTTCTCCTCTGAGCACTTGAAAAACATTGTGATGTCCATATATATTAAATAATAAACTCATAGGCCTAACAAAACTATGTAGTTTCAGATGTGCCTGAGAAAGGAGTTATAAAACATAGGTTGGAATGTACTATTTTCCATATATTACTTATAGGAGAAGGAGTCATCTAACATCTCTCAGTCACAGTCAAATCCTTCACACAGTTGAACAAATAACATTTCACCTACCTGCAGCCCTAGTCATGAAGTGTGAATTTCACAATTTCTTTGTAATTTTTGTAATTTCAGTAATTACAAGTTACTGCTGGCTTACCTTAACTCATGCGTTAACTTGATAAAGTTAGAAAGATTCTATTTCAATTCCCAAATCTACATCCATTCAGAAGGTTTTTTTTTTAAGTTTTGTTTTATTGTGTGACTTTTCCATTTTTCCAACAGACTGTAAATCCCTGCTGCTGTTTGGGTAGCAAGTCTGCAGGATTTTTATGGTGCTTTGGAGTGGGTGCCAGTATCATTTAAGATTTAAGTATTAAATCATTTAAGATTATTAATTAAGAGTATTAACCATTTAAGATTATTAAGTATCATTTAAGATTTCTCCTACCAATGACATTTTTCCCACAACTATAAAAAAAACTAAAATTTGTATAGAACAACAACAACAGCAAGTACCTGAAGCCATTTTAAGCAAAAAGAACAAAGCAGAGAGGGTTACACTATTTGACTTTAAAGTGTACTACAAAGATATAATAATGAAAACAGCATGGTATTTGCATTTTTAAAAGAAAACAGATAATTGGAATAGAATAGGGAGCCCAGCAGTAAACTCAGACACCTACAACCACCTTCTTTTTGACAAAGGTGCTAATAAGAACATGCAATGGAAAAAAGACCATCTTTTCAGTAAATGGTACTGGGAAATTTAGACATCTGCATGCAAGAGAGTGAAGGCAGACCCCTACCTCTTACCAGCTACAAAAAATGAATAAAGACTGAAATAATTATAAAGAGAAGATATAACTAAAGAAAATATAGAAGAAACACTTCAGAATATTGAAATGGGAAAGGTCTTTTTAGAAAGAGCCCAAAAGCAAAGAAAACAAAAGCAAAAACTGGCAAATAAACTTACATCAAGCTGTACATCAAAGAAAATTTTTAATAAAGACACAACCTATGAAACCGGAGAAAATATTTGCAAACTATACATCTTACAAGAGATTAATACACAGAACATGTAAGTAATGCTAAAAACTCAATAGCAAAAAACAAAACAACAAAAGGATTTAAAAACAATAGCTGTTCATAGGGGGAGACACTGGTCCACACCTCTAATCCCAGCTGCTCAGGAGGCTGAGGCAGGAGCATCATGAGTTCAAGACCATCCTGGATAACTCAGAGAGACCCTGATTCAAAATAAAATTAAAATGGGCTGGGGATATAGGTCAGTTGTCAGGAACACCTGGGTTCAATCTCCAGTACCCAAGAGAGACAGACAGACAAACAACAGACAGCCACACACACACAGAGAGAGAAGAGAAGTAGACCTAATTTGACATTTCTCAAAAGATGACATACAAATGGCCGGTGGGCATATAAAAATGCTCAACATCACTAATCACTGAGAAGCAAATCAAAACCATAGTGAGTACCTCATCCCAGTAAGAATGGCTATTATCAAAAGACAAAAGATAACAAGTACTGGTGAGAATTTAGAAAAAGGAAGCTTTTCACACTGTTAATGGGAATGTAATTTAGTACAGCCATTATGGAGGACATTATGGAGATCCCTCAAAAATTTAAAAATAAGATTACCATATGATCCAGCAATTCCACTTCTGGGTATATATCCTACAGAAATTAAATAATTATATTGAAGAAGCATCTGCACTCCTGTGTTTATTGCAACACTATTTAAAAAGACCAAGCAATGCAAACAATCTAAGTGTCCATCAGTTGATGAATGAATAAAGAAAATCTGGTAAATACACACCATGGAATACTATTCAGCCACAAAATAATGAAATCCTGTCATTTGCAACAAAATGAATGGAAATAGAGGTCATTATGTTAAGTAAAATACGCAAACACAGAAAGATAAGTACCACATGATATTATTCATATGCAGAATATTTTAAAATTGATTTTATAGAAGTTAAAAGTAGACTGGTAGCTGCTAGAAGCTGAAGAGAGGGAAAGGAAGAAATTGGAAAAGACTGATTAATAGGTACTAACTTACAGTTACATAGAACTAAGAAGTTCTAGAGCATAGTTGCACAGAAGGATTAATAAGGAAAACAGTAATTCACTGTATATTTTTTTATAGACAAAGTCTTGCTATGTGTTTCAGGCTGGCCTTGAATTCCCTATGTAGCCCAGGCTAAGCTCAAGCTCACAGTAGTATTCTTGCCTCAGCCTCCCAAGTGCACCACCATGCCCAGCTTGCAGTGTGTCACAAAAAGAGATTTGGAACGCTTTCACCATAGAAAATGACAAGTGTTTGAAGTGGTGGGTAAGTTTAATCTGATTTAAACATTACACGATGTATCTGTGTGTTTAAACATCACATGGTACATCATACAAATGTTCAATTTTTGTTTTTATTTATTAGTTTTTAAAAAGTTTAGTTTATTAGTCAAAAGTTTAAAAGAAGATTTCCCTTTATCTAGGCCCAAACTACAGATAGATATATATGCAATGCAATACTCTCTACTTAGAGAATATATATATATATATATACTTCTGTGTGATGCAGTATTTTATTTTTCATTTACTCTATTTTAAGTATATTTGTTTACAAACAGATGTGTTGCAAGGAGGACTATTCAGCCAAATGTTGAATCCTTCGCAACTGTACTGGCCTGACTAGAAGCACTTGAAAAGGCAGTACCTTTAGCAACCATGGTATACACTTTGAATTAGCCAACAATTTTCCTTTGAATTCCTCTCATTAAAACTTGGTTGTTGGTTATAATTTAAAAACTAATCTAAAGTTAGAGAACTATAACTGTTGTGAAGCTTCCTAAACAACTGCTTAACCTTGTTTTCTTCTCTGATATATGTGGATATAGCCAAATTCAAACATTCTAGTATTTATCATTCACCAATACCAACGCCACAAAAATGAGATCTGAGGCCTAATTTGCCTTACAATTCAGAAACTGAAGAGCTTTCAAACAGCAACAATAAGTCGTTTTTCACATTATTTTCCATGCACATAAAGACACACCATTCTGTCATCAACATGTCAGACAAAATTCAACGTGGCTTAGCACAAAAATCACCCAAAGAATGGCCATCAGAAAAAGAGTTGCGACAAAACAGCTATGCCAAAATTGTATTCTGACTTGATTTATATTTGCATTCATTTGTTTCCTAATACTTGTGGAGAACTTTGTGGTGAAAAGACTGGGCTTTTTGTTTGGTATTTTTTAAAATATAGAATGTTTGTCAGCCTCCATTATCCCTCCTTGGGTGAGAATGTGATAGAACAGAAGCCAACTTTTGTCTTGGAATCTCACTGACATGGCCTCTGGCAGCTTATGAGACCTGTCCTCACTCATTGTGTCCTTTGTACCCTGATGCCTGCTCATAAGGCAGAGCAATGAGGAAGGCCCAGGACAATATCTGAGCCTTCCCCTTAGAGATTGAGCCCCCATGACTTTTGTACAATAGAGCAGGGTAATACTTGTTACAGAATAGAAGAAAAGTGTTGGCTAAACAGAAGATATCATTTCTCCCACACATTTAAAAAGTTCAGGCTGGGGATTTAGCTCAGTGGTGCCACTGCCTGCCTTGCAAGAGCAAGGTCCAGAGTTCGATTCCCTGGTACTAAAAAATAAAATAAAATAAAAATAAAAAGTTTGTTGGATTGTAGAATTTTGCATAGGAATGAATAAGTACGACATTACAAACTAGATCTAAGTAGTCACATCAACTTCCCCCTCTCAGAATATAGCCTGACCTTTTCTTTAATTATGCTTAGGTTGTTTAGATTCTCTAAATGTTTTTAATGACATCACAAAACTGTTATTTGAGGATAAAATGAATATTGATGCAAGAGATTGTTATTACTTTATCTTCTTTACAGTTATACAATGTTAGGAAAAAGTAAAAGGAGTTACCTGTAACAAAACATGCTATGTTTAGTCTTGTATTCAGATCAAATCTGTGGTCAAACTGAGTTATAAGCATAGATCCTACCAATTCTTCTCCACTAAATTTAATAATCTTGTCTCTCTCTGCATAAGTGTATCACCATAAAAGTCCTATCAGGAACATTTTTATTTTTACCTTCTAAATATGTGAAAAAGTGCTTTATTTTTTCAGGATGAAATCATTAAACTACATATAAAATAGCTGAAGACTTTAGTAAGAGAAATTGGGCCATTTCCATTTTCATTTTCCAAAAGACATTATTGGCAGGGGAAAAAAAAAGTTTGGCAAAGCTCTTTTCTTTCTAAGCATTAAGAGAAAGATGGTCATAAAACAGAAAAGAAAGATGTTGTTCTCCAAAGAATCCAGGTCCCAAACTAACCACAAGCAAAAATGTTTATAAAAATTATTTTCTTAAACTCTCTGTTAGACATTTCATGCTGTTAGAACAAAGTCCTCTACAGAGAATACCATTTTAGCCTAGAGTCAGCTTGCAGATTAAAATGCAAAGATAGCATTGTACTTTGAATTTCACTCTTCACTCTACGAGAAAATTGTAGAGCTTTACTTGGGGTCTTGACATCTGTACTGTCCACTGTTTCAAGTTACACACTGTCACTGCACATGGTACTCGTGATGCACAGACATGAAATACCAAAGTACTGAGAGGCCACATGCAAGGCACATGCAAGGCCACATGTGCCAACTGTGCTTTAAATCAATATTTATATTATAGAAATTCTGTGGCTTATTTTCATTATCACAATTTTACTCTTGAAAACCCATGCTGTTTTCCACAAAAAGGAAGATGAGGTTCCCTGTGTTTCTCACTTAGCTTCCATAACACTCCTTTGGCAATATCTTGCATATGCCATCAAAACAATACCAGACAAATGCTCCTGACAGCTGGGGTCTATCGGTTTTCACAGCAGGTTTCTTCCCCTGCAGCTGACAAGAAAAATAAACATCTTCCAAAGAAAATGAAGGTAAATGCCAAGATGTCTCATTGATTCCCAGTTTAAAAAAAAAACCCCTTTTTAAATATTAATTGTGATAATGTTTGACTTAAAAGAAAGACAAAAAAGGAAAACTTTGAGTCAGGTGTGAAGAACATTAGGAACATGATCTCGCAATGCAATGTGACTGAAATACATGGGAATGCCACTAGTCCCTACGCCACTAGTCTTTGCAAACCAGCCACTCGTTTTTCAAAGGATTAGAATCACCTCTCAGTTTGAATCAGATTCTAAAATGTTTAATTCTCATTTTTTTTCCCCTTACCTCTGCCCTCCCTTCACCCCCTCCTCCCCTCCCCATCTACAAACACTTTATTTTCATCTTTTCATTCTCTCACATTTTTTTCTTTTCCCTTTTTGTTCTTCCCCTACGTATCACACCTTCCCTACACCTTTAGCTCCTTTCCTCCCATTTCTAAATGTCAGTAATCTTATTAGAATCTTATGCATTGTTGCAGAATATTCACTCCAGGGAAACTATTTGGTATTTACACATGTGGGACTTATTTATTTCACTTAGGAGTATATCTTCAATATGTATCCATTTTCCTATGAATGAATCTATTCTCTCGCTCTTTATGGCTGAGTAATATTCCATTTTATAGAAAAACCACAACTTCTTTATCCAGTTTCCAACGGATGGGCAAATAGGTTGTTTCCAAGATTTAGCTATTACAAACTGTGCCGCTATAAACATGGGTGCACAGAAACTTATAGTTACAATAAAGGAATAGGAAAAATAACAGTCATTGGAAAATTAGTGACAAGGTTGGGAAAAGCTGGCTCTAAACTCAGTGGTAGGGAAAATGCCAGTGGTGTGAAGTTGAGCAAACAAGCCAGAGATCCCCATGGGGCTGGGCGTCTGAGGGAATCCTGCTCTTCAGGCAAGATGGTGATGCTGCTGAGTCAACGCCCATTGGGACTCTAAATCAATGGCAGAAAAACATTGAGAAACCTTATGGCAATTCATCAGTGAGAAAGGATTAAAGCATTTCTAAAACAAGTGTTTAGGTAGCTATCAAAAGCATTCATTTGAGTATAAGCACTCCATATGTGGTATTTATTTTAACCCCGACATTGGTAAGCAGAAGGTAGGTGATAATCATTTGTAGGTTATTTGTTTTTCCTCATTGAGTTTATTGGTACATTTTAGGTATACAGTCCAGTTACATTCGTCATTGGGATCTTGTACCTTTACATGACAGGTCTTGGTTCTCATTTTTTCCCCTTGTCCCTGCCCTCCCTTCACCCCCTCCTCCCTTCCCTATTTACAAATACTTTATTTCGATTTTTTCATTTTCTCATGTTTGTTTTCTTTTTCCCTTATTACCTTTCCCCTACCCTTCCCATTTCCCCTATACCTTTAGCCATTTTCTTCCTATTTCACATTGTCAATTGCATCATTAGGATCTTATGTACCATTATAGTTTTTCACACCAGAGAAACTATTCGGTATTTACACATGTGTGACTTATTTATTTCACTTAGGAGTATATCCTCAATATGTATCCATTTTCCTATGAATGACTCTAATTTCTCAATCTTTATGGCTGAGTGTAGGTTATTCTCTTAGTATAAAGAATTGCAATTTTACTTAGGAGGGTGCATAAATAAATGAACCATATATACACTCAAAAATTTTTTTCTCATATCATTATTAAAGGGCAAGTGTGAGAATTCTAACTTTAAACTCAAAGTACCACCAAGTCAATGCCAGAATTCAAAACATCAGCATAGTATTTAAGGTGAATTAATTTAACTGTAGAGAGGCTACCCAGCACCCTGACCATTGCATCCAGAAAAAGAAGCACCCCGATAATCAGACCTCTATCCTCCCTAAGGCTAATGTGGAAATCGGCCTCATCTGTTTTTGTCACAACACATTCTTAAGGAAACAAAACCAAGAGCTAGAAGTGACCCACAGAGTTATCAAATTTAATCCCCTTCTTATAACTAATGTCTAAAATGACAGAGCAAGGACAGGCATCAAACCCAGGCCTTTTACCTCTCAAGTTCATCCTTCTCTTGGCTAATCAAGTACTATTGGGCAAGTGCAGTGGTTGTCCCACACAAAGCAGGAATGACATCCTAGAAAGAATTCTGGCCTGGGCAGCCAGAGACTTGGGATCTGGTTCCAGCTCTTGTACCAAGCTATAGCTGTTAAGTATCGTGGTAAGGTGTGTCAGGGATTCTGAGTTACTCCTGCACCTGAAATTCAAGTTATGAGGAAACTTTAAAATCAAGAACCAGAAGAAACTGTAGAAGAGCATTCTTCCTAACTGAGCATTTAAGCAAAGAGCAAACGCATTTCCTCATGGATGCTGGCCTGGAGAATTAGGGCACAGTGGTTTCCTCCAAGGAAGCAATTTAGAGGGGAAAGGGGGAAAAAGAGAGCCCACTTCTTTGGTTCAACTATGAATCTTTTGTAAGGAATGGGCTTACCTAGTGACTCTATTTTCAGTCCCCATTTCTCTCAAGAATGAAGGACTTGCAACTTTACAAACCAAGGATATAACTCTTACGAACATAGCATTTTAACACAGAGGTGTCACTAAAAAGTTACAGGAATATGCATTAATGGGAAAAATATACAAACTTTGAAATTAAATAAATATGTATAGATGAATCTTGAAGATAGAATAAAGATTAATTCTTAAATGTTTCACTGAACATCATTTTATGAAGGGTGTGTTTTCATCTCCTGTAAAAGATCTTAACATTCCACAGTATAATACAGTAGGCAATGATGACAGCATACAGTATTTTTTTTGTAACTTCATCTCCTATGAAGTCACTGCAGGCATGACAAACTCCAGTCCTGAAGGAATGAGGTTCAGAGAATTCACTGAGAGGTGGGACATGGTCTAACAAGAAGAATTCTTTTATCTGTCACACCATGAAACTGGGTAAGTTTCTAGTTCTGTGAAGGCTAAATTATAAGTTCTGGTGGCTTTTAAATGTCGATCAGTTACTGTGAAAGATCACCTTAAAAGGTATTATCTTCCCTACTCAATTTTCTGAGCCTAATTGCACCATGATAGAATTTAGATACTCTCAAGGAATTTGGAGCCGTTTTCCATATGAGTGTTTCCAGATTGCTAAGGTGTTTTGTATGGCATTTCTGCTTATTCCCTTCCAGGTCCATTGCTAATCTGCTATGCAAGCTGCTCAGTGGGCAATGGTCAATGGTCCATGGGAACGGTTCTGATTCTGATCACCACTCTTGGATATCATTCAAATGGTGCCGTGTTTGGTCCTCTGCTTCTTAATACTATCTTCCTTTTTGCTTTCCTTTGATTCCTTCTTTTCTTCCTGATACTTTACTGTTTCCATAGCCTTGGCTAACCAATAAGAATGCTCCTTTTTTCTGATTAGTACACCAATCCCCTATAATATGTCCTTTTTAAAATACTGGCTTCTTTCTTCTTCATGTTTACAGTTCTTTGCTGTATTAAATTGAGAGATGCCACTGCTCACACTCAAAATTTCTGAGCTATTTCTAAGTTAGCAACTTCTCCAGAGCATAAGAGATGGGAACGTAAGTGATAAACAGGTGAATCTCGTTAAACTTTTCTCATCTCTACATAGATTATCTTAATGATCCAAGCATGAACCCAGCTTTCTTAAAAAGAATAAGCACACAGTACAGAACTAAGGATTTGACTTTTTGTAAAGAAACTAGATAATTTAAGAAGAAAACTTATGCCTCATTTATAAAATAAAAATTCTAAATTGTATTTTGTTCTTTATATTAGTTATATTTTTTTAAGATAAATGCTTTCCTAGTCATCAGCAGAATGCTCATTTCTACCAATCAATACATGTGAAAGTAAGAGTTGTAGCTGAAATTTTATTCACATTCCTTTCTTATAGTATCTATTGTCTGGACTGCTGTGTGTGTGTGTGTGTGTGTGTGTGTGTGTGTGTGTGTGTGTGTATGATGTGAACACTTACCAGGAATTAGTGTGATAATGAAGAGAGAGTTGATGCATTCCGATAACAGAAAATCAACACCATGATCATTTATATTTTTTGAAGATACTTAACCTAATCAAAGTTCAAACTGAATATCAGATATGCAAAAAAATACAAAAATCCAATGAATTTATACCAGAAATAGTATGGTTCCCAAAGTGGAGCAAATCACAGATAAATTTTTCTTTTTACAAGCAAGAAATTTGTTTCTTTTTTCTTGACTTGCTTTTCCCAATCATTCCAGATCACATCCCTTTAAATGTAAAGAGACTACTGTCATTTAATGAGGTTAAGAAAAAGGGCATGATTCTATTTTTAAGGTCTAAGACACTAAAATTTCAAAAAAAATCATCAACCTTTAAAATAATGTTTAATCTTTTGGCAAAGATGCACCTACCCTGGTTCTCTACTGCATCAAGCTTGATAAAACCTGAACCATATGTATGGCCCAGTGAATATTTAGGCTTTACAATCAGAAAATCCTCACTTTAAATCCACCCTCTATGGCTCACGAATATGCAGCCTTGACAAGTTATTTCACCTCTCTGAATCTCTGTATTTTCTGCATGTAGAATAAAATAACACCAAGTACGTAGAACTTGAAAATAAGAATCTTGGCACAATGAAGAAAAGGTACACAACAAATTATAATTATCGTCATTACTATTTTCAAAAGCAGGCTGTTGTAAGGAGAGGAAATAACTGAATTAGGATCATGAGTCTAAGATCTATATGTTGCCAGGTGTGGTGGCGCACGCCTGTAATCCCAGCACTCGGGAGGCTGAGGCAGGAGGATCACTGTGAGTTCGAAACCAGCATGGGCTACATAGTCCCAGGTCAGTCTCAACTACATAGTGAGACCCTGTCTCAAACCACCCCCCCAAAAAAAAGATTTATACGTTAACAGTGCCTCTCAAACTGTGACGTGCATTGAAATCTTTTTAGATCTTGTTAAAACACAAGTTCTGATTTGGTGGATCTGAGTGAAGCCTGAGATTCTGCATTCCTCATGAGTTCCCTGGGGTTCTAATGCTCATCCATGGATCTAACTTGGAGTATGTGCACACTGTGAATCGTTAGAATGTCACTGATTTGTAAAAACACATAGTTCTTAAACAAAGCCTTCATGCATGGAAGCACCACCAGGAAAGGAAAAGCAAGAAGGGTCACCTTCCTTAAGCCAATTCACCTCTTGGGGTGTCAGGGAAGGAAGGGATTGTCTAAAGTCCCCCCCCATTTAAAACATCTTATGTTTCCATGAAGCTAGTAAACATACTTATTCAACTTCAAATGTTCTGATCATTTGTAAAGGAAATACTATAAAAAAAAACCCTGGCAGGCACCAACAACAATGAACATGGAGTCTCACCTGGTTTTGAAAGATAAGGAAACTCTGGAAAAAAATGATTGAAAGTACTCACACAGATTTGTCACTGAATTTCCAGAGATCTTTGACAGCAAGGCTTTGAGGAGGATACCGAATAAGATGATTCATTAGGAAGAAATATGAGGGGACGGCTGGATCTAATTCCATTATGTTCCACAGAAGAAGGTGAGGTACCGAGGAGGTTCACAACTTACTTGTCCAACCTTACTGGAATCATCCAAGTAAAGACAGAGGTTCATTTCTCCTAAACCTCTTTCAAGCTGCCTCTTAAGTTTTGAATGCTTTTCTGATGACAGAATCATCATTATTTTTAATAAATAAACTATCACTAATAACAAAAGAGGTAATATTTAATCTTGAGCCCAAACCAAGCTGAGATATAAGTGGAAGACAGATGTGCCCTGATGTAGGCAGGTAATGTTTACTCAATTTCCAATGGTCCCAGAGATTTAGTCTAAGATGCAAACAAGCCTAAAAATATACCTTTCTCCCTCTGCCAGAATTTATAGTCAAATGATTCAAGCTTCCCTTAAGCCCATGACATTTCATCATCTTCCCAATAGCCCTGTAGTTACTCCAACTGAAAGAAAGAAAAACTCACTGTTCTGGGAGATCACCGCCTGTAGGACTAGCTCAAGAGCTCACTTTCTTAGTCTGACCTTGAAAACTAAGACAAGCATCTTCAAAATCACTGAGGTTCCGTCAAATTCCTACTGTGCAAAGACCATGATGCTCTGGTTTAAATACTGAAAATAGCATCCTTTCAGTGCCATAGCTAAACCCTCCATCTGATTTTATGGTAGTAAAACTTTGGGACAGCTTTCAAAATCTTTCTGATTTTACTCCAGTACATTTCTCTAAGTCTACTATGACTTCCGGAAGTTGGTGGTCAGTCTCTAAAAAAGTCACAGCTCATGACCCCTCTGATCAGAAACCTTGAAGAGACGATTGTACAAACTTCCATCTTCACCATGGTGTGAAAGAAAACGGTTGTTCTGGAAGGTACACAATGTGAAACATGACTGGCAAATTTTCTCCAAAAACAGAAAAAATCTCTTCCTTCACAGTGCTGCCTTTATTTGAGCAAGGCTTAGAGTCTCCTTGAATCTATTAGGAACCATTCCCTGAGTGAGGAAACAGACATTGTAAATGAACCATGACTCAGAAACCCCCTTGTACCAAAAAATATCCTACAGATTCCAGAGGCATTTTACGTTCTATTTTCCTGACATACTAGTTCTATCTGATTCATTTATTTTTTGTTTAATGCTTTAACCAGTTTCTGTAGATTATTACAGTCAAACAAGTGATTTCTTTCAGGGTTAGTTTTTTCTCCTTCTGACTTTGGAAGAGTTTCAGATTCAGTTGAAGGAAAGGCTCTGTTATATACTACAGAAACACCCAATACCATATATTCAGTTTAACTACAATAAGAAAAGCCAGACCCAGATGTCCCAAGCCAAACAGAGGAAAAGGAGGAAAATTAAAATGTAGTGTTCATTTGCAGGAACTCCCCACTTGCATGCACCCCAGATAACCAGTTGGAATTAATGAAAATTTATAAGTTTACAGAATAAAAATCTAATTAGCCTGTCTCCAATGACTGCAGCACTTTCAATCTTTTATGTCTTACACAGATGACTTCAGTGGCATCAGACTAACTTCTCAATGGAGATGAGAAGTGGACATTTCTATGTTCTTTCCACTAGAAAATAGAGCTATGATTAAGAAACTCAAGTTGTCCAAATACCTGTCTATATTTAGCATGTAACTGTTCCCTCAGATTCTGTGCAGATACAGCCCAGAGTTGTTCATATGAATCAAAAATTATAAAAACATAATGGCCTTTAATTCAGAAATTCCATTTCTAGATATGAGACTATGTAAGAAAATGTTCCCAGTAAAGAGACAACCATATGTAGCATTTGTCAAACATTTATTATGAATCAGGCACTGCTTTAAGACTATATCCTGCGTCCATAAGTTAGGTTCTAACACTGAGGAAATGGAGGTTTAGAAAAGGTAAATTGCTTAGTCAAACAGTAAGTGATACAGAATATTTAAGAGCCCACACTCTTAGCCACTTTGCAGTAATGTGTCTGACTGTTACAGCATTATTTATAATAATGAAAAATCTTAGCAGTACAATAACAACTATAGAAGCCTTGGGAAAATAAGCACAGTGGGATTCAATGGAGCCATACGTTGAAGAAGAATAGGATTGTACAATATGAGAAAATGTTTGAAACACAATGAGGGAGGGAAAAAAGCAGGTTTTCTAAATAGCACAGAGTAGTGCCCTTTTAATAATATAAGATAAAGGGAAAAAAGATGAAAAGATACACACCTACAATATTGGAAGTGGTTATCTCACGGGGTAAGCTTATGTATGATATTTCCTTGCTATTTTCTATATTTTAACAATATTGTATGATCAATATTGCAAAAATAATTTTCATTTTAAATTAATAAAAAAATTAGTTAATAAAATGAGAGCTATTATTTAGTAAAACTCCTCTAAAATATTCTAACATAAAATATAATTTTTATTGACTTTGCTCCATCCATTGAACACGGATTTTTCTGAAAAACTTTGGCTAAAATTTTTAATTAAAATATGTCATTGGCATTTTCCCATGATTCTACCTAATAAAGGCAAGTCCTGGAGAGGCCTTTGCAACACGGTCAGGTGTGAAAATCCTTTCATGTCTAAGGTATAGCCTAAGCTAATACTCACAGTACAAATTCAAGATTGTAGAGATCTTGACAAGAGAAGAAACCTCTTATTCCAGAGGATGTCACTGGGACATCCTGCCATCCTGGTAAATGGCACCACTGTGTTCACAGCAGATGCTAGAAGCTTCCAAACATGGAGGTAAATTAATGTTCACCCTCCACCCTTCTTAGTTCACTCATGCTGAAAACGGTTTTTCACCTTTTGAAATCCATCTGATTTGAAGTCAGTGAATAGTTTTCTGCACTAATAGCATGAAAGATATGAGAACCAGTTTACAGAAAGTGTAGTAGCTACTGAAGCAAGAGGGTTGAAGGAGTAATTACAGCTAATATGAGATTAATCGAGCTGCACGTAGAATAGAAAAGACTGTGCCACGGAGACTTGAGAATTCCTCTTCCAAATGTAAAGCAGCAGAATGTTGGTGTCATGTAACTATCGTTAGTCAGCTTTAGGCTAACAGAGAACGTAGGAGGAAGAGATTCATATTTAAGGAGTGCCTACTAAGTTGCAGATAGGGCCTGTGCATAAATTAGATCTTCGTGATAACCCTATTAGGGTAGAAGCAGCTCTCGATTTACAGAGGGGGACATTGATAACCAGAGTCATCTCTACACACAAGTTACATTCTGTCCACCAGAACACGTATTTGCAACAAGAACTTCTCAAGGTACGAATCCTTTTTCAAGCCTCTTCTCACTTTTTAATTTTTTCTCAGTATTTGCTTTTCCTCAGATATCACAAAAATGCTGGTTTATATACTTTTATGCATCTATTTTCAATACAAAATTATGATTTTAAAAAATCAAATATTACCATTTAAAGTCATAGATTCTGCTAGCTTGTGTTTTCTTCAACAACAGCTACATACAGTGTCATAATCTTATATTCTGTTGAAGTAAAAATTTTTCACTTCTTTAGGCGTGTCGAATAATGTTAAGGAGCTTTCATATATGATGTTGATAAATATTGTCATACAAATCAATTCTTTTTTTTTTTTTTTTTTTTTTTTGAGACGAGGTTTCACTCTGTAGTTGAGACTGACCTGAAACTCACTATGTAGCCCAGGCTGGTCTCAAACTCACAGTGATCCTCCTGCCTCAGCCTCCTGAGTGCTGGGATTACAGGCATGCACCACCACGCCCAGCCTCAATTCTTCATTTAAAATTAAAGAAAATCTGTTCACATATTCAAAAGAAATTCACTATCCCTGCTGCTACAAACAAAAATAGAGTTGAAGCATATCAATGTGACAGTTAGAGAATGCTTTGTGCTGGGGTAAAGGCTTGTGACGACCTTGACATGGTTGTTAATATATATCTCAATTCAGATGTATGTCTAGTTCTAAAGTATTTGCAGCAACATCTTATACAGAAGATGGAATAACCAGGGAGAGTATGTTTATTAAAATAAAAAGCATCCTATTAGTGAGAAATTTAGGCATTATTACTGTCTTTTCCACCATTGTCACTCACTTTCAGGGTTTCAAAATTTGTGACTTGAAAGGTAGCTGAAGCAACAACTGAAGGCAGAAAGCAATTAATAAAGAGGTGAGTTAAATGGTTATATCCTAGCCAGGCCTGGTGGTGCATGCCTGTAATCCCAGCACTCAGGAGGCTGAGGCAGGAGGATCACTGTGAGTTTGAGACCAGCCTGGGCTACATAGTGAGTTCCAGGTCAGTCTCAACTACATAGTGAGACCCTGTCTCAAAAAACAAAGCAAAAAGAAATATGTGTGTATATATATATATATATAAGTGGTTATATCCTACCCCAGTACCTCAAAATGTGACTGCATTTGAAGATAGTTAAGGTAAAATGGGTCCTTAAGGGAGGCCCTAATCCAGTAGGACTGGTGACCTTGTAAGAAAAGGAAATTAGGATAGAATCAATGCATGGACACAAAGGAAAGGCCATGTGAGGACACAGCAAGAAGGCAACTATCTGCCCCCAACAACAGGGGCTTTGGAAGAAACTAAACCTGATGACTTCTTCATCTTGGACTCGTAGTCTCCAGAACTGTGTGACAAAAATTTTTTTGTTGTTTTAAGTTACTTAGTCTGTGATGTTTTGTTATGGCAGCCCTAGAAAACTGCTAGCCAAATTTTGAAAATGTTCTAGAAAAGAATATAAAATGTTAGTAGCCATCTTGTACCTTTTTTTGGTATTTACAAAATATGTTTTGTCTTAACTTCTCTCTTACAAACAAAACTCTTGAGCCTGCATCTACTTTTTCAAACCAACAAATGAAAGCAATGAGATACTTTGTGGTGAAAGATCTTTAGAATCAAAGCCAGATGCCCTGCGTCTGAGGTTCCACCTTCCCACTACCTGAGCGTCTCTATGTGAGTCACTGGGAGAGGATGAGGATAACAGGAAGGTGTAAATGAAGAGATACTCTACCCTGAAGAAGCTCAGAGTCCAGAAAATGAGCCGGACACTTGTTACTGTAAAACTGCACCAAAAATATAAGCATGTGGTATAATCAAAGAGTCATGGGAACAACAGGCAGTATAAATTAATACTGAAAATATGCAAAAGGTATCACAGTCTATAAAAGGAGATCCCAATGCACTCCAAAGTCCCTTGTAAGTGTAAAATTATACAATTTTGAAACGCCCTCTGTTGAAAAGGATCTGTGTCGTTAGTAACAGGATGAGAACTCTAAACTCTATCCATAAACACTTTTTTATTCCTGCTATCAGTTTCCTACAATCATTGTGTGTGTGTGTGTCTGTGTGTCTGTGTGTTTGTGTGTCTGTCTGTCTGTCTTAGAAGTGGCATGGAAGAAATTCACTTTTTAAATTTAAGTAATTTTGCAACAAAAAATAATAAGCCCCATTGATTCAGAGTCAGTCTACACAGTGAATGCAACCTCAAGTATAAACTCCATCAAAGTGGAGTATAAACTCCATCAAAATTCTTCATTGCAAGTCCAGAGGCTAACATGGTATCTGGCATATAGTACATAGTCAACAAATATTCGTTGCTTGACTATTGAAAGGACAGATAAATATATTCTCTATCAGATGCTGTGTAAAAATTACTGGGGGGAATGAAACATCTTAAAATTTAGCTCTAGAGGCCAGGAGTGGTGGCACAGGCCTGTAATCCCAGCACTCAGAAGGCTGAAGCAGGAGGATCACTCTGAGTTCAAGACCAGCCTGGGCTACACAGCGAGTTCCAGGTCAGTCTCAACTATGCTATGAGACTGTCTCAAAAAAACAACAAAAAAAAATTTAGCTCTAGAAATACTCTTACAAATACATGTCCAGTATTTGTATGTAGTAGAAGGTTTAATGGATTTGACAGAATACTTGAATGCCAGGCTATTCTACACTTTGTAGTCATGTTACTAATATCTCTAGTTTTCCATGTCATTGCTGATCAAATGAGATCAGTGATACCAATATTTCTGTACGTCCATGGATTGTTGCAAAGATCACAGAAGATACTGTGCACAAAAGACCTTGAAAAGGAAGTAAGAGGAATGGCACAAATGTACAACCCAGTGCTACCTATGTTGAAAAGATTCCCATTGTCTCTCTCACAGCTCCAAGTTCAAAGATAAAGTTTGACTTGAATTTTAGAAATTTTCGAAGGGAACTTTACTATAACAGAAAAAAATAAAGTTTGAAAAATAAGAAAGGAATGAGTTTAGAGAAGTTAGAAGTAATTTATTGGTTGATGCCTTCCCCAAGATTGTACTTTGAGCAGTAAGGCCATCCCATACATAGAACTAACTGAATGTAATTTACTTTTCAGTAAATCCTCAATTCCAAGGTTGCCTCTGGCAGGAAATGTTATATAGTTGTAAAATGTGATCCTTTATCAGAGCCATTTTAAGACTTCTGTGTATCCTAGCTATTTAGTTTTGGAAGCTGTACCCTCTGTCATATCAAAAATTAAAACATTCTCACATTTTATGTTAAACAAAACTCAGAACACAACTCTAGAAAATGAGCTGCTTGCAGTTCACTGGCTGGCATAGCACTGTATTGATAAACATTTATTCATTTTAATTTTACCATTTGCATTTCTTTAAGCTGGTAATTATTTTCAAATCTCACAGGCCCTTGAAAAACTAGCAGCCTACAATATGGCCTACAATAGGAACAGATAAAACAGTCTTGTCTTTCATAATTGTCTAATTACTTATTTTGTATAATTGCACTTGAGTTTGAATAAGAAGAAAAAGTCCTCAGTTGCTGTTTCCTAGTAATCTACGTCCGCAAGTCTATTTTCTCCACCTGCTCTGTTTGCCTAAGATGGGTCATTTGTTACCTGCTAGTTCCAATTGATTTCCTTTGCCTTCACCTCCTTTAGCCATGAGTGCAAAGAACAGACTGTGCGATTTATACCAGCCATCTAGTACCAATCATTAGATAACAAGACCCTGTACTGAAAGCATTTAGAGTAAAACAATACTTTAAATTTACCTTTGCTTTCATTTCCTTCTTTATTACACTAGGTTCAAAGTAAGGCCAAAAATGGTATCACAAGACCTATTTAGACATCTAAGGAAAGAATGCCAAGTCATTCTAAATAAATCCCTCGGCTCCAGTAGAATTTTACACATTTTCAAGTGCAAGTTTCTAATAACAGTTTGGAGCTTGGGTTCTTGTCTGTTTCAGTCACTGTCTTTACATACAAAGGGAAATGAGTCATATCAAGATTTTCTCCAGAAAAAGGTCCAATAAAGACAGATCTAAAATATCCTGTTTGCTAATAAAAAGATAAGATTGTCCTCTGAAAGAACCATGGTTGGACTATACCAAAGGGATTACAGCAAAGTTAGACAAACCCAAAGTCATTAGCCAGAGGGAAACTGAACTTGAGGCCTTTCTTCAAGTGAAAGGGTAGGAAGGGAGTATCAGGGACCTGTCAGCCTTGGAAACCCAAGCTTATGGCAGAGAGGCTGAGAATTTCTGGTGCTTCTTAAAAGGCTGCAATATCTTGTATAGATGTCCTGAAAATTATTTTTCTAAAGTCGACACTGCCCACTGGCTTGCTGTCTTCCAGGATTATGGAACGCTAAGACCTACACAAAAGAAATAAAGGTCTTGGGCTCGGGATTTAGCTCAGTGGTTCCACCACCTGCCTCACAAGCACAAGGTCCTGAGTTCGATCCCTGGTACAAAAAAAAAAGAAATGTCTGCCAATCAAATGGTACTGAATGCAAAAGGAGTAAAAAAATTTTTAAATATGAGCTGAAGTTGTCTTCCCTAATTTGTGATTATCAAAGATGTCCTGATTTACTCACCTGATTAGTATTAAAGTCACACAGACTAATCTCAGTATCTATCCAGGGGAAAACAGTTTAAATAGACAGGTCTGCCACAAATTCTAAAGCCAAATACACATCATTTTGAGATTTTCAGGTTACCTTGTGTCAAGGTTCCCTGTTCGTAGGAAAGATTAGTGCTTACATATATAAATGGCTACAATGTACACCAGACAACTGAGGTATAAACAACAGAGATTATTAGAGACTTCCAGGGACAGGAGAGGCCATGTGTCATATGAAGAGGGTAGATGCTGTTCAGCTTTGGCTGGTGGTTGACATGTAGAAAACCAGCCTGATGGGGCCAGATAATGTGATACTTCAAAGCAAGTCAGAAATTTTGATTTTCAGATGTTGCTTTCCCATTTTTTAGATACATTGTATTAGCCAACCTATACTATATCTGCAGGTTAAATGTAGGCTGGGGGGGCTATTATTTTCAGATTTAGTATGAATCCTGTTTAATTCTGCTGCTTTCACATGAAGAAAGGTGATAACTACACCACTGTCATTTCTTTGTTTTCATTGTTTCAATTCACTTTTACAGATCTCAGAGTTACTTAAAAATATTCAACAACAAAGGAGTACAGGAGAGGGGGAAACATCTATGAAAGAGTGGCACAGATGTCAGTCACACAAATGTATCCTTCATTTAAATTACAGAGAGACTTTAAAATATGAAAGATCATCAGAAGGTAAGTTATTTCAATCTTGGGTATCTTTAAAAGTCCTGTTAGTCTATGGATCTAATTCATCCATTTTCCATACTATTGAATTTTAAAATGTGTGCACAGTGAGGTGACCCTTGTGTCAAAGACTGCAAACAGTGTTTAAAGATATGCAGCACCTTTTTAAAGAAGCACACACATTTTCATAAGCACAGCTAAAAGGGGAAAGGTTAAAGGCTACACTACATTGTTCTATTCTGTGCCAAGCTTCTGCTCCAGCTGCAACTACATAGTGGTTCTCAGGCTTAATGACATAAAGACCCATGTAAATTCTAACTGTTTACTATGTGATTAGAACTTCTGTGGGCAAAAAAAAAAAAAAAAAAAAAAAAAAAATGCTCATATTTGATTTCCTCGCTGTCTGCACTTGCCCAAACCCTTTACCCACCAGGTATGTACTGAAGCTGTGTAAACCCCATGTTTTTCTTTTGGAATCAAGGTAAAACATAAAAGCTTATAGAAACAGTGAAGCACAAGTATGGAAAATTCATCTTATATGAAGGAAAAAAACTAGTCTATATATTACAACCAATGTTTCCATGTTGAAATTTCTCTCAACAACATTGAGAGCAATAGTTCTTAACCTTTGTGTAATAATCATCTCAGGTGTTCATCAAAAATGCAAATGTATAGGCCCTGTTTCCACAGGCTTACTGTGACTATGGTGAGGGATCCTCCAAAAGATCTGAATGCAGGAGATCCAAGAACCACATTTGAAAAAGCACCAATCTACAGAAAAATTCCATTTCTATGTTAAACATAGAAAAACTATTATCTGAATTCATTTGGGGAAATGGATCTATTATTAATAGGAGTAGCAGGAATAGCCTATTTAATTATAACCATTCTCTATTGTCAAACTTAATTGATAATTAAGTTTGTTTTTCTTTTAACATTTTTCAATTTAATTTATTTAGATAGCATGTGCCCTTTGATATTTTTTAATTCAGTTAACTTTAATATTATACAAACAGATTCTGAGATAACGTGCAAAATATATAGTCAATTTTTTGATGCTTCCATTTGAACATTCTGAGGAAGCAAGCAAATAAATATACATAATTCAGTTAGGGTTTTTTGTTTTAATTTGTCCTTGGCATTGATGAAAAACAAATTAGCTACTCTCCTTGGGTGCCTACCAGAAATAATAGTAACAAGTGGAGCTTTTTTCCCCCTTAGTAATATGTTCCTTTGTAGATAAGCACTGTGGAGAGGTAAAATAATGCCTTTTAAAAGTTTACTGTTTTCTTGTTCTAAGATGTAAGTGATAGAGGAAGGATTGGCAGTTATTTCAGAAATATTTAATCCATTGAGACAATGGATTTTGGTCATTAGAAGAAAGAATCGTAGACTATCAAAATGAGACAAGAACACAACAGATTTAGCTCTATAGCAAGTTTCCAGACATAAAGTCAAGCACACCTTCGTGTACACACATTGTACACTTATTGTCTTACAAAATGAACTGGGGGTTCAGGTAGATGTGCTGTTTAAAAAAGCTTTCATGAGGTGAGGTACATTTTTAAGAAAAAAGGTATTTTCATTTTTAAAGAATTCAATAAATATAATGATAGAGTTAACAAATGTGTTTTTCTTGTTTTTGCTCTCAAAACTATTCAAACCACTTATTAATCTCCAGTCTGTTTCATCAATCTTTTATGACGTGTTACAAGGAGTTTTCAAACTTAAACTTCATTACATCATTTTGTAGTTATAAACTCCGACCACTATAATTCTTGGCCTTTACTAGGCTATGAAGAGAGGAATGTATTCATTAGGTAAGACCATGCTAGAAAGCTGTAGTTTAAGTGAGGTTAAAACAAATAAGATGCCAAAGTTCACATTTTTAAATGTACTTAAGAACTTTAGAAATCAATTTAGAAATTAATGAGTAGGATAATGCATTGCCATAATTTAATTAAATTTTCTTGCAAATGTGAAAATATGCAGAAATGCCTATCTTTCTATACCTAGAAAGGATACACAAGTGATTCTTAACAGTAAGAAGTTATTTGTGTTTGGATCTCCTTTGCCAGAACTTCCTTCACTAGCTCCTGGGTAGAATTCATTAATTTTTATTAACAGGGAAAACATTTGTTCCCGTGACAATATTTGCATTGCCTGAATGATTTTCACCTCTGCCACAAGGTGTACTATCGGCTCATATATCACCCGATTACTTGGAGAGCAGAAAGACCCTCAGTCATTAGTGAGTGAATTAAAGATGATCTTAAGAGCTATTAATCACAGTGACAAAAGCCTTAATGTTTCTGTGACCCTAGTGGAGCCTGGGGACTCGAAGGGAAGCAGAGGGAGAGAAAATGGAAACATATGTTTTCTCCAAAATAACCTACCTTAGGAGAGCTGTCAAAGAGAGAGGCACATCAAACTAAGAAATTCTGCCAGTAACTGGCCTCCGGATTACGTGACTATTTATCTTCTTGTGAACCCATGTTTCCTTTTAAGACATATAGTTTCTTGCCACAGACAATTAGAGAGCAAAAACCATTGTTATTTATATCTTTAATTTCTTAATTCAAAGTTTACTCAGAAAGACTTGCGCTTGTGTTACAATGCATTTCTTGAAAAAAATGCAACATAAATTACATTCATTCTGCTAGCCACATAAATCAGGATAAAAACAAGCAGACAATAGCAGTGAAGCACCATTATAAACATTAATTCAACCAGATACAATATTCCAATAATGGACCAAAACGGTAAAATTATTAAGCACTACAGTAGGTTACAACACTTAATCATTCTTCAATATATCTGGCCGTATTCGTCTGGATGTTTACAAGATTATAATGGCATCAGCTCCACTGTTAATAACATAGGCACTTGCTGGAATTTCAATTATCTTTTGCAATATGTTGACATAAGGAACAAACTACAACTGGCTGTTACTAAATACGGTAAGAAGATACATATCCTCTTATTTGTATGCATGTCTTTGTTTACATAGCTGAGGAAGAAATATTGCACTGTACTCATATTTTGCAATTGGTTCTACTTCTATGATAAAAAGGGAAATTCCGCATAAATGGCTTTTCTACAATGTCAGTTTCTTTGATGTGATTTGTATTTGCAAAAAGTATGACTGAAATTATAGTTTTCTCTTTTGATATTGATGCTACATTGCCACACATTAAAAAATCTCACTTTCAACCTCTTTTGAATGCCTAACCCATAATTGGGATACAATAACCACGTGAAAGTAATAACATTGAAAAGCAAATATTACGGTAGATTAGATATAGTAAGAATTCTCAGGGGCCGGGGATTTAGATCAGTGGTTCCACCACCTGCCTTGTAGGCATGAGGACCCAAGTTTGATCCCTGGCACCAAAAAAAAAAAAAAATCTCAGAAATTATTTATTCTCAATAAACTTTCATTTTATGTTTTGATTAAAGAGTGTAAATCAATTCAACAAAATATATTTAAAGTTGGCATATATAAGCATATTTTCATTTTTCATTAAAATATTTATAAGGATAATTACCTTTCTGAAACCACAAAAAAGATAAAGGGAAAATATATAAAGTTATTGTGCTATACTAAAATATATTTTAGAATAGTTTAATAGTCTCATGAGTCAAATAAAACCTTCATAAGAACAAATTATAATTTTTGTATTCTACTTTACCCTTGATGCAACTCTGAAGCAGATCTCATTACGTTTTCCATCTCCTAGATAAGGAAACTGAAACTCATAATATGGGACAGACAATGCATGGTCTTCTGGCTTCAAATCCAATCTATGGAACATTACACTTAGGTGTGTTCCAAATACTTCATAATGAAGGGAAAACATAATTGTTAACCAGAACAAATCTACAAAATCTGGTCTCTGATAAAGCTTAGTTTCTCTACAGAAAAGCATGCTGTTAAAGGTCATGGGACACATTCAAATACTAACTTCCTTGCAGTTATTAGTCAAAGGACAAGAAAAGTTTAGGAAACTCATGTCAACTTCACTGATAGAGTATCAAAGATTAGTCAACAAAGTGTTCATGGAAGTACCTTCTTTGGTGGCCACACAGTTTCAAATGTCAACTCCATCCATTCAACAGAATCAAGCTTTCAGGAATGTTATTCCTGGGGACAAAAACTTTCTTTATATACTTCTCTCCTCTCCACCTGCAACTCCCAGCAAATAAGAGTAAAGGTATTCTGAGTTAAAGGAAAATGAAAAGTATAGATTTATGAAGAAATCTGTTTTAATTTGGCATTGTACCTTCTCCCCAGGCACTATAAGAGAATCCATTATAATCTCAAAGCGGGGGTCAACACTCATAAGATTGATTGAAACTTTTTTCCAAAAACAAATGAAAAATAACTTTGAAAGGTTAGACCAACCATCCTAAACTTTCAGCAAAGCCAAGTTGAAATGTCATATATACAGTGAGTGACAAGAATTGCATAATGATCTCTCTCGCTCTTCCCAAAACACATCAAGAGATCTGTAATTCATTCAAAGGCTCCAGAAAGGTACATGACACAACTAATTTCTGACATTTATTGAAAACTTATCATGAGCCAACCACTAGTTTTACCTCTTTCCTTACATTAATTCATTCAATCTTTATAATAGTCCATGAGATACATATTACTATTTACTACCATTTAAAAAGTAAGGAAACTGGGGGCAAGGGTGAATTAATAAGCAATGAACACACCATGGTTCAAACTCAGATAGATTAGCTCCAGAGACCATATACTTGATTCAAAAATAAACACTTTCTCACTTTGTTCTTTATCAAGAATGACCTCATGAACAGGAAGAACCCAGGTTTTCGGGGTTAGGAAGAAGGGTGGGGGTGGTGAAGATACACTTGTCCAATTCTAAATCACAAGCATTCAAGTGTCTAAATCAGAAATTGACATTCAGACATTTTCATTTAAACCAGCAGACTCAGAGACAAAGGATTCAGGAGCAAATAGATTATTTCAAAGTTGGTCCCAGGAAATCTGGGTGAAGGAGGAAGTGAGATAGAAGTCCAAAAGTCAACAAAAGGTTGAACCACCCATCCAGTCACCACTGGAGAGCCCTGGGAAACGGTGGAGACCAGTCCTGCTGAGGTGGGGGACCTGGGAATTTAACCCACCCATTCCCATCAGCCATTTGTTGAGAGCTGATCCCCAAGAACATAATTTCTCACACTTCTGACCTGCTCTGTGCTCAGGCCAGGCAGCTCAGCAAAGCACTGAGGACGCATAGAAATGATGAGAAGATATGGATGACAGTGCTGGGCACCATCAGCACTTGAAGAAATATTTCAGATGTGGTACTGCCTGGTTTTCTTGTTCCAATATGCAGTTTTTAATTACAAACCACATGGGCTTGGCAAATAAAATAATTTTTTATTTATCTTCTGTCCATATTACTTACTAATACATTTTAAACCAAAAATGTATTGCAATTGCGAGTCTAGGTTGGGTGCTGGAGACAAAGATCAAAACAGAAATTAAAAACAATTTCAAACAAAGCATATAAACTACAAGCCATAAAAGCAAAGCCTGGCAAAGCTAAAATGTGCATTAAAATATGACTCTCTGTTCATTTAGAGATAGCAAAAGAGAGACAACCTACAAACTAAAAAAAAAATGTATTACAAAAATAAATAATTTATCAAGGATTGGTATATAGAATATAAAAAGTGCCTCAAAAATAAATAAAACTCTAAAGTAACCCTTCCCCATTGTTGGTGGGAGTGCAGACTGGTGCAACCACCATGGAAATCAATATGGAAATACCTCAAACACCTTGGACTGGAGGTCCATTTGACCCAGCCATAGCTCTGCTGGGTATCTTTCCAAAAGAATTAAAAGAATAGTACCACAGTGATATATGCACACCTATATTTATAGCAGCATAGTTTATAATAGCTAAAACTTGGAACAGCCCATTTGCCCATCAGTTGGAAACTGATATGGTTTTTCTATAAAATGGAATACAATCAGCCACAAAGAATGAGAAATTAGATTCATTCATAGGAAAATGGATACATATTGAGGATATACTCCTAAGTGAAATAAATAAGTCACACGTGTAAATACTGAATAGTTTCTCTGGTGTGAAAAACTATAATAGTACATAAGATGCTAATGAGATAATTGACAATGTGAAATAGGAAGAAAAGGGCTAACGGTGTAGGGAAGAGGGAAGGGTAGGGGAAAGCTAATAAGGGAAAAGAAAAAATATGAGAAAATGTAGAAATGGAAATGAAGTGTTTGTAAAGGGGGAGGGAGGAGGGGTGAAGGGAGATCAGGGACAGGGGAAAAAATGAGAACCAAGACCTGTCATGTAAAGGTACAAGATCCCAATGATGAATGTAACTGTACTGTATACCTAAAATGTACCAATAAACTCAATGAGGGAAAAAATACATACAAATAAAACTCAACAAAAACCCAATATAAAAATAAACCACAGACCTGAACAGGAATTTCTTAACATGAAACATCAAAGGTCCATATTATATGTGAAAAGAAACTCAGTATTTTTCATTAGGAGGAAAATACTAATAGAAGCTTGTTATGGTATAAATGAGCATCCCCCAAAGGTACAAGTGCCAAAGGCTCAAACCCGAGGGAGGCACAATTGGAAAGTGTTAGAATCTGTGGGCTGTGGGTCCTTGTGGGAGGTCTCTCCTCACCTCCCCTTTCTTCCTGGCTCAGGATGAGATTGCACTGTCTGAAACATGCTCATACCACTGCCACCCAGCACCCTCGTCAGAGGAAAAGCCAATGAGGCCACCTCATCTTGGATTTGAACCTTTAAATTGTAAGCCAAATAAATATTTCTTCTTTATCAATTAATAACCTCAAGTATTGTTTATAGTCATCTGAAGCTAATACAAAGCCTTAAGTGATACAACTGTAAATGCAGAAGCTGTTACACACTACTTGTGTATAATTACTTTAACACAATTTTGTACTATATTCTTGACATAGTATTTCAACTCCTAAACATATACCTTAGAGAGGCTCTTGAATATAAATATTACAAGATATGTTTGAGATTTCTGTCTTCATCACTGCTTGCATGAAAACACTGCAAATCCTAAGACCCATCAATAAGAGAATGAATAAAAAAAAAACCTGTGGTAGAATGTGGTAGATTGAAATATTATACGATGATGAAAATTAACAGCATGAATAAATCTTAAAAACAAAACATTGCATGAAATCAAGCAAGACTCAAAAGATTTTTTGAAAGTCCAAATGATGTATTGTTTAGAAATATATATGTCAACAATAAAAATCCTTTTTTGAAGTAGAGGAAAGATAAAAATAATGTTCAGAAGAAGGAAAACCTCTACGGTGAGGAAGGGGAATGGGATAGGGAAGATGCACATGAAGACTAAAATAATTTCTATCATTCTCCACTTCTTAAATCTGGTAGTGAATTCACAATTTACACATATGTTAAATACATTATATATTCTTATTGACGTATCAAGTACTATATAATGAAGGAATAATAATTTTAAAAATAATCTTTGGCCTTATACAGCTAAAAATCCTGTCAGGAAGCCTTCTCACTCAAATATTGAGCGCTTAATGGACAGGTGAATCGCAACAAAACGAGTGCAGGGCTTGTGCTGGGAGCAAGGAAAGCTTAATGGAGGAAACCTTGACAGCTGAGTATGATTTGGCAACGGCCATCAGGAAAGCGTTCCAGGCAGGGGGTAGTGAGCAAGCAAAGGACTGAAGCCTGCTGACATTTAAATTACTAGGGGCAAGGAGTAGATCAAAACAACACTCCGACTAGCTTACTATCGACAAGGTGTGAGGGTGTTTTCTTTTTAATTGAGTTTATTGGTACATTTTAGGGATACAGTACAGTTACATTCATTGCTAGGATCTTGTACCTCTACATGACAGGTCTTGGTTCTCATTTTTTCCCCTTGTCCCTGCCCTCCCTTCACCCCTCCTCCTCTCCGCATTTACAACCACTTTATTTCCATCTTTTCATTTTCTCACATTTTTTTCTTTTCCCTTATTACCCTTCCCCTACCCATCCCACCTTCCCTACACCTTTAGACCTTTTCTTCTTCCTATTTCACAATGTCAGTCATCTCATTAGGATCTTATGTACTATTACAGTTTATTCACACCAGAGAAACTATTCAGTATTCACACATGTGTGACTTATTTATTTCACTTAGGAATATATCTTCAAAATATACCCATTTACCTATGAATGAATCTATTTTCTCATTCTTTATGGCTGAGTAATATTCCATTTTATAGAAAAACCACATCTTCTTTATCCAGTTTCCAACAGATGGGCAAATGAGCTCTTTCCAAGTTTTAGCTATTACAAACTGTGCCACTATAAACATGGATGTGCATACATCACTGTGATATGATTCTTTTAGTTCTTTTGGAAAGATACCCAGCAGAGGGATGGCTGGGTCAAATGGAACCTCTAGTCCCAGCTCTTTGAGGTATCTCCATATTGATTTCCATAGTGGTTGAACCAGTCTGCACTCCCACCAACAATGGAGAAGAGTTCCTTTCTCCCCACAACCCCACCAACATTTGTTATTGTGTGATTTCTTGATAGCAGCCATTCTTTGTGGGATGAGGTGGAATCTCAGTGTTGTTTTCATCCGCATCTCTTGAATGACCAGTGATGCGGAACATTTTTTCATATATTTACTTGCTGCTTTCATTTCTCTGAGAAGTGTCTGTTCATTTCAGATGCCCATTTTTGAATTGGGTCTTTATATTTGGGGGGGGATTGTTTTGAGTTCTTTATATATTCTAGATAATAATCCCAGATGTACTCAACTACCTCATTTTTGACAAAGGAGCTGACTATCCTCAGTGGAGGAACAATAGCCTCGTCAATAAATGGTGTTGGAAAAACTGGATTTCAACCGGCCAAAGGTTAAAATTGGACCCTTATCTTTCACCATGCACTAAATTAAAATCTAAGTGAATTAAAAATCTAAAAATTAAAACAGAAACACTAAACTTACTGGAAGATAAGTTAGGCAGAACACTGGAAGACATTGGCATAGGAAAAGATTTTATGAACAAATCCTTAGTAGCACGGGAACTAGCAGAAAGAATCACCAACTGGGATCTCATCTTATTGAAAAGCTTCTGCACCGCAGAAGAAACCATCAACAGGACTGAGAGACAACCTACAATGTGGGGAAAAAATTTTACCAGCTGCTCCTCAGACAAAGTTTGAGTTATTTTATGTCAAGCTACAATTCCCATTCTTGCAAAGGGCCCTGTTACAGCTCCTCTTTTAGGGATGAGTCATATGTCTTCCAAAACTTCTAAAGGTAACACTTCAGTTTCCCCCTTTGGTGGTGGTGCTGGGAGGTGGAAAAGAGAAATTAAACACATTTAGTCCTTCTATGTGCCACTTTAGACAACTTAACAGAGACCTAAGGGTCAAGTAATCACCTTTGGACCTGTAGTGAAATTCGTGCTGGTGGTCCATTAAGAATTAAGTGCCAGGCTTGTTGAGAAAAACTCATCCCTTTAAAGGTACAGAGGCCAGCTGATCCTTATTTGTGTCATTGACTATACCTTATATGCACAAGTAATTTCCTAAATAGCTCAAATGACCAAGTGGAGCAGAAACTGCCTTGACAAACACAATACAGACAATGGGCTAATTATGCTGGAGTTTGCTCTCAGTAGTCTATGTAGACATAAGTGCAGCTGTTTCCCAGCCAATGACCTAACAGCTAGGCTGTAATGATCCACAGTTTTCTAGGAGAAATTCAAGACATCCATGTCCTGCCAGAAAAGGAATGTGACTAATATATTCACATTCTATACTGTATGACAAAAATCTTCTAGCAAATGGAAAATTATACAAGGATAATAAAATCATCACTGAATAATATTTTTGCTGTTTATGACAAATAAAATATTTTAGAACTGGGAAGGGAGAAGGGGTAAAAGGGAAGGGAAGAGAAAATGAAAAAGAAGATAAAATGAAAACAAAGTTTTTTTTGTTTTGTTTTTTGGGTTTTTTTTTTTTTTTTTTGGTACCAGGGATTGAACTCTGGTCCTTGCGCTGACAAGACAGGCCACCGAACTGCTGAGCTAAACCCCCGCCCCCAAAAACAAAGTTTTGTAAATAAGGGAGAGAAGGTTGTAGGGAGAGGAGATTAAGAGAAAAAGAGGAATCAAGGTATACCATGTACAGGAACAAATCCCCTATGATGAATGTGATCATTATGTATATTTAAATTTTACCAATAAAATTGATTTTTAAAGGCAAGAAAATATTTTAATTCATACTCATTTCAAAAACTCTGAACTCAGCTGGAGATTTAGCTCAGTGATTCCACCGCCTGCCTCGCAAGTGCAAGGACCCAAGTTCAATCCCTGGTACCCCCGCCAAACAAAAGTACAGAGTTGGTCAAATAGAATAGTATCTTTAGGTTCCTAATCACTTTATATTACAATTATCTGAATGGGTGTTTTCTTTTCTCCTCCCCCACAGAACCTAATCTAATGTGTTGCATTCAGCATGTTCTCTATTTAGTTATTTAATTAGTGAACCTGTTGAAAGAGGGCTTGTTCTATCATCTATGACAATATCAAAAGCAAATATCCAGTACACCTCCTCTGTATACCTACAAATACTAAAGCCTGCCTTTAGTCTTATCATCCAAATAAATGCCTTTCTTTAATTGGCTAACAGCTTCATCCTACCCAATCCAAAGGCCTTCATCATTTTCTCCATTCTACTATTTGACCAGGCTTGTCTCTTTTTCAGGCTCTTCAGGAGGAAAATGAACATTTTTTTCCCTAAAATGCCTGGTCTGTTGCATTTAGAAATCCAGCAGGGCTCATCCTGGACTTTTCTCTAGGCAACCCTCTGAGGAGGCAGAGTGAGAGGCCCAGCTACTCCAAAGGACTGCTTCAACTCTCTCTGAAGAGACAAGAGAACACTATTCACTATGTATTTTCTTTGGCTTCTCTCTCTTGTAGTCTGTGAGGCTTTTCCATTCATAAATTCCCAATCTCTAGAGAATGTTTTACACTCTCCAAGTTTTCATCCCCCAAAATCACCCTTTTTATGATTCTCCATAACTGTATCATACAGGTCTTTCTTAAAGCTGATAGCTGTTGGCTTTGGAAACGTATTTAACTTTATCCTTGCCCACACTACTTTTGTATCTACACACCCACACCCACTTTCACACTCTTTAACCCTTCTCATTGTGATCTTGTCTCCTCACCATCAAATCCTGAGAGGACTCTCAGATTTTACCTTAAGGCTTTGCCAGAGGCTGCACATCACAGCCCATCCTTCCCATCCCAACACACACGCCACCAAACGTGTATAACTGATGCTCACCGTGCTCTTCAAATAATGGTGGCCTTCCCAGAGCCTTGCCTTTGAGGTCACGACACAAAACTTACCAAACAACCTGCCCCATTATTTATTTGATTATTTATTATTATGATTATGATTATTATGATTATTATTATGATGATGATTATGATTATGATTATTTATTATTATGATTATTATTATTATGATTATTATTATTTATTATTATTTATTATTATTTATTATGATGATTATTTATTAAGCAAATAGTAAGTCTGAGTGCTGGTGCGGTGTTTTGTCTTTAACTGCATTATCTTAAATTTTATACTACCACTCACTGTGAGGTTGATATTATCCTCTCATTGCAAAGGAGGAAATTAAGGCAGAGGGAGTTGCCCAGGATTGTACATCCGTTGTCAGAATCAGGGTTAGAATCCTAATCTGGCCGATTCAAAAGCCCATGACCTTAACTCTGTGACAGTGCTATTCTCCACATCCCCAGCAGGACAGCTCGTAAGGGATGCACCAAGCTTCAGACACCCCCTAAAGATTTCCTGGTGCTCCTCCATAAGCAAAATTAGCTAAAAGTGTTATTTAATTCCAGGCCAGGGTGTAGCACAATGATAGAGTGCTTCTGTAGCATATGCAAAGCCCTAGATTTGATCCCTTACATCACACATGAAAAACCAAAAGCGTTGTTGAATTTTCAGTAGTTTTTATCTGATTTTTGTCAATCGATAAATACATAAAAGTCTAAGAATCTTTCATGCTATGAAAAGCAGTCCTTGTATTTTTAAAAGATTATAAACCAACTCTCATTTTACCTGGAATCTAGAACATAGAGGCTCCCTCACCTCTCCAACATAGATAAAACTGCCTTGAACCATGCGGTTCTTTGATCTGTTATCTGTCCAAAGCATTCACAGAGATATCTCTCAATTCCCAAAGGTGGAAGGACTAAGCCCTCTTCATGACCCCTAGACATACTACTCTCTAGAGTTTTCCTAGTGCACCCCCATCCTCCTTCACATTTCCGTCCTATAAACTGCCCTCTTGTTCAGTTGCTAGAAGATGGTCAAAGCAGGCAATTCATTTCATAGTTGATTGCAGAAGAGAAGCAAGAGCAAGTGACTACCCGCTGACACCTTCTCTGACTTCAAGTCTGAGGTGTTCAAAGAAAATCAGAATAATAGCATTCTCAATGATCCTTTGCCTAGAAAACAACTTTATAAGGTGTTGTCCAAGTGCCACATTAATTCCTGGAAGTAAAATATGGAATTGACCATGTTGCCATCCTCCAAAAGCTCACAATCGGAAGTGGAGCATACAAACAGAGCACATGGCGTATGATGAGTAGGTGACTACACAGAAAGTACTCAGAAAATAACCGAGAAGAAACTAGCTCAGTCTGGAAAGCAAAGCTGAGAAATCTACTCTCCAGAACTGAAATTTGAAATAACGCTTCAAATGAGGATTTGGCCAGGCCAACAGAGCTGCGTGGCAAAAAGTACATTCTAGGCAAAGGCAGAGCACAGGTGTGACATTCATATGGAAGGACTAGTCAGCAGCTCTGTGTATCTGGATTATATCACAGAGGCAGCAAGATACACAGCTGAAACAGTATGTCTGAGGCACATCATGGAAACCCTGTGTGTGATGCTCAATAGCTGGTCAATTAGGAGTCATAACACGGACAGATTTTTAGTTTGGAAAGATAATTAGAAAGTGCTGTGGATGAGAGGGAGGGAATCAGAAGTCACTACAATGATGAGATGATCTTTAGGTTATCTTTGGAACCTGACCCAAAGTAGACTTTCAGCAAGTGTTTTTATTTCATTAAATTTTCTCTCTAGCACCTTGATTTAATATACTGAACGACTAGCCTTGATGCCTAACTTTTAAAGTGCCATCTACATGGTAAACATTGAGAATGGTCAGGCTCCTGAGTATGGTTAAGAAGTCCCAGACTTAGTATTTATAGATCATCTATAAAGTGTCTTTTTCTTTCTCACTGAGTTTATTGGTATATTTTAGGTATACAGTGCAGTTACACTCATCATTGGGATCTTGTACCTTTACATGACAGGTCTTGGTTCTCATTTCTTCCCCTTACCCCTGCCCTCCCTTCACCCCCTCCTCCCCTCCCCATTTATGTGTCTTTTATATATTATCTCATTTACTCCACACATCAACCCTTTAAGATGATATTTTTACCATTTTATACAAGAGGAAAGTGCTTCTCAGAGTAATTAGGAGACAAACTCATTCAACTAGAAGTAGTCAGAATTTGAAGCAGATGTTTACCCGATTTAAAAGTCACCTGTACCACATCACTGGTCATTCGAGAGATGCAGATGAAAACAACACTGAGATTCCACCTCACCCCACAAAGAATGGTTGCTATCAAGAAATCAAACAATAACAAATGTTGGCGGGGTTGTGGGGAGAAAGGAACCCTTCTCCATTGTTGGTGGGAGTGCAGACTGGTGCAACCACTATGGAAATCAATATGGAGATACCTCAAAGAGCTGGGACTGGAAGTTCCATTTGACCCAGCCATCCCTCTGCTGGGTATCTTTCCAAAAGAATTAAAAGAATCATACCACAGTGATATATGCACACCCATGTTTATAGCGGCACAATTTGTAATAGCTAAAACTTGGAAACAGCCCATTTGCCCATCAGTGGGAAACTGAATAAAGAAGATGTGGTTTTTCTATAAAATGGAATATTGCTCAGCCATAATGAATGAGAAATTAGATTCATTCATAGGAAAATGGATACATATTGAGAATATACTCCTAAGTGAAATAAATAAGTCACACATGTATAAATACTGAATAGTTCCTCTGGGTGTGAATAAATTATAATGGTACATAAGATCCTAATGATATAATTGACCATGTGAAATAGGAATAAAAGGGCTAAAGGTGTAGGGGAAATGGGAAGGGTAGGGGCAAGGAAATAAGGGAAAAGCAAAAAATATGAGAAAATGAAAAAATGGAAATAAAGTGTTTGTAAATGGGGAGGAGAGGAGGAGGTGAAGGGAGAACAGGGACAAGGGGAAAAAATGAGAACCGTGACCTGTCACGTAAAGGTACAAGATCCCAATGATGAATGTAACTGTACTGTATACCTAAAATGTACCAATAAACTCAATAAAAAAAGTCACCTGTAAATTCTGCATATCATGGAAGCAGAGGTTCTCCTTGATCAACTATTTTCTAACAGAGTTAATAGGAGTAAGGCAAGAGTAGAAGATGTCTTGCCTAGAAAGAGGTGTTTGGGTCCTGGCTTCATTTTTTTACTATGTATGGCAGCAAAACATAATGAGTCAAATACTGTCATAATACATTGCATAATTCCAACGAGGCATTCACATCTCAACTGCTCCTGGTTATTTCCCATTCAGTAATAAATCAAAGAGATCAACTCTTTGCTGGTTTGCAGAGGGTGGAAAACTCATTTAACTCTTAAACACCAGTAAATATTTAATAGAATTATAAGGCGGTAATGCCATTTTCCATAATACATTTGGCTCCAGGTGTATTGGGATCCAGGTTTTGACTTCCCTATGTACTGATACGTTTTTCTGGCCCTGAAGTTGTATTTGAATTCAGATCTCCAAAATCTCTTTCAGTCAATATACCAGGAGCAGTGACTGTCAGCAGAAAGAACCATCCACATAGAATCTAAAGTTTTAAAGGCAGAGCCAAATGCAGCTCCTTCCGGAAAGGTTTTTTCTTTTTTAAGGTGAGAGATGGAGCATAAATGAAGCATACCATGGTAAATAGGAACTGTGCTCGCTTGCAGTCATGCACTATAGCCATTAAGCCTTAAGGTCTTAAGGTACCAAGCAATGCATATGATAAATTTCTCAAAAACATCCCAGCCATAACATAGTTCTTGCTGATTGCTCATTTACCCATAATGCATGCTGTCATAGCAAAGCCTGACAAATGACAGAGAAAGCTCAGGTTATTTTTTACAATGACTGCCAAGCCCCTCACCTCAGATTATTCATTTATTAGGGCAATCACTGAGGTCTGGGTACTTAATATTGTTTTCACCAAATATGAAAATGATCTACTTGCCTATTCTTTAGTTCCTCCTAGGGCAAGCCATTTATCATCAGCTCAGGATAAATGACTGCTTCATTATAGCTATAATTTATGAGGTGTTAGAAGTAAAGAGCCACGCCTAGAGACTTAAAGCTTTAATATGGATTAAAATAAGATAATCAATCAAGCTAATACAAATTTTCTCTCAGCATTATTTTTTGTTTTGAAATAGCTTAATAATTTGGGGTAGGGGGAGTTTTAAGCCATGTTGAATATCTAATTATCCAATGACATTCGTGTATGTCTGAGACAGTAGATAAATAAATGTAGGGTATAATACTATCAGTAAAAGGAAATCAAGCAAAACCACCAGCTGTGATGGACTAACATCCTTATTTTTCTTAATGGTGTCAGATAAACTGAAGACCGGAGAGTTCGCCCAAGCAGGTGTAAACTTAGCAGCCTGTTTTCTCTCATTTTCTTATTTCTCTGAAAGAATATTGCAGAAAGACTGCTGCATTATTTTCTCCTTTTCTCGCCACAACAAAGAACTTACTCTAGGGAGAAAAGTTATGCCTCCATAATACGTCAATAATTTTGCTTTCTTTTCTATCTGAGCAGAGTTTACAACCTAGTATTTGGACAAGAGCAGCTTCTTGCTGTGTCAAGGGAATAACGAGTATTTCCCACTAAAACAGTATTACAGTCTGAAAATTTTTTTCTGGCTTGTATCTTGATTTTATAGTTATTAGGTGATGCCAGAACAAATATTATTCCTAAATTATTTGTCATGCTCAAAAAACTGACATAAACCTATTTGACCACTTGAGTAAAGAATTTTAAAGACAGTAGGAGAAGATCACAGCTTAATGCTTCAAGTACATACTACCAGGAAGAAAACCATCACAAGAATTAACAATAAGCCGTCAGAAACCAAAGACACTAAAGTGCTAATTAATAAACCTTCCAAAACTTCTAGCTGGTTTTTCCTAATACCATGTTTCTTGCAGGTGAAACAAATAGGCCCCTGCTGCCTCCAGGCAAATCTTGAAGGATACTTCCAGCAAGGCCTAGTGACTGGAAACTGCTCAGCCTTGAAATTAACATCCCTATGAAAAACCTTTTCCTCCCCCTTCAGACAACAGCAGCTTACATCTTCAGGACAAAACAGGAAAAAAAAATTTGACAAAAGAAGGGCCAGAGAAGACAGTTGGAGTAGTCACACTGTGTTCCCTTGAAGGGGCCTTCATTTTTTACTTCAGAGAGAACATGGAAAACACTCAGATCCTGGCAATAGCTTTCTTCGATGCGGCCAATCTCCCCACGTCCTCACAAACACATAACACTGACTTTGCCTTAAAGAGGAAAGGCTGGGACTCTCACAAGGTCTCTGACCAAGGAGCTGTTGTTACAGGTTAAGCCAAGACTGTGTAAGAAGAAAAGGATCTTTCACAAGCTCATAATGGAACTGAATGCAGAAGCCATATAATTGTAATCTAAAGTATGGCATCCTATGATATAAAATATTTCCACTTAGTGTAACTTTTCCATTCAATATTATTTCCAGCAATAAAAGCCTCTGGAATATCACTCAGGCTGGTTTAAATTAAATTTCAATCTAGATCTGTTAGCTTAAGAACATTTTTAATCCAGTCATCTTTCTCCACTTCAACAGGGATAAAGCAATTTAAGCTGAGCAGTTGTTCTGTGCATGGGTCTCTGATCTTTTCATACCCCATGTATTTGGAAAGAATCTCTCTCTCTCTCTCTCTCTCTCTCTCTCTCTCTCTCTCTGTGATCTTAGAGTTTATATGGTGGGAAAAAAGAAAAATATAAAATCTAGCTTTCCCAGATGCACAGTGTCTTAACTCCAATTTAAAAAGTATTCCTAGAAGAAATTTGTCCCAGGCATGCATTAAAGGAACTCTACTTATAAAAATAAGTTGAGAGGCACACTACAAAAATATTGACCTTTTGAGCTGTGTACAGTCCTTATAAAGAAAAAAAGAAAGCAGGTGGAAGACTTTAATTTGGCCGTTGAGCCTTTGGTTTGTTTGTTGCATGTTTGTTTGTCTATTTGTTTAGCATTTCATATATGCCCAAGTCCTCCTCCATCCATTATCAGCTATGGCAAATTTTTTGTGCCTATTCTACCAGGTTCCCTATAGTAAAAAAAATATTCTAAGTCTCAGTGGATGACATTATCGATTACATTTCATATGCTACACGAGAGAGAGATGTCTTTACTGTCTGGTATCATTGAATATTATTGTAATTTTATCTACATATTGAGTACAGTTGGCATGAAATATACATTATTTAAACAGTGAAATAATAATTGGATACAAAAAAGTTATGTATTATAATTTTATTTCTATGGTGAATACTCTTGGTACAAAATGTTATTTGTTTAAATGGTGAAATAAGCACAATTGTAAATGATATTAGAGTATTTTCCTAATAGATGTAGAAAAAACTTCCCTTGTAGACATATTGAAAGTAAACACAGGTCACCTTTTGCTAGAGCAGAAAAGTCCATCCCTAAATGACAATTTTGAAGCACAGAGATGGAGAGCTGTTTTTTTTTTTAACTTATACCTGCTTCTCTGTTTATATAATGAAATTTTCAAATAATTCTTTTTCTCAACGTACCAAGTCTAAAATAATACTTTTTTATATGTGTGACTCTCAGGATACCCCTTGCCAAGTAATAGTCTTCAGTAATAAAGTCTTTGAATAGCCAAGCCTTCCAATAGGACTGGATCAATAGCAGATGCCACTGTGAGTCACATCCTCTCTACTCCTGTCTATGCCAATTGCAGTCGGGCAGACAAGCAGGACACAGCTGCTCTCCTCAGAAGGCCAGGGGCTAGAGGTAAAGCTCTAATTGACTTGGGAAACACAGCTCTTTTCCTTATTTGTAGACCAGAAGTGACACAACAATTTTTTAAATTAAATAAGTTCGTGTATGGTAAAGCCACTGATAAACTGAAATGTGCTATGTAAACCTATAATATATTGATGCAAGCTATTATTATTATCTCTCTTTAATAATATCGTTAGTCTTTCTTCCGGAGTGGATCAGAACTCAGAAGACACATTATACTTGGAGTTTGTTAGTTCAGATCTAATGATGTAAATTAAGTATCAGCCACGTAGAGAACACAATGCTTGACACACAAGGGTCATGTATTTTGGGGGTCAGGTCCTTGCTGTGGAGTAGCTCACATATTTAAACAACTAAAATTCGGATCTGTGCTAGAGGCCAATTTTCCACAGGGCCTAGAACTGACCAATCAGGCATTCTTGTCATATATTTGTAGGAAGACTGAATGAATACTTCACTTGGCTAAGCTTGAATAGAATCCTTATTTTCATCATCTACTGAAAATTAGATTTGAATGTTTTCATTTTTCTATAAGGTTTGAAAACAATATAAAATTCAAAGTACTTTTAATAGGCTTGACTTAAGAGAGAGAAAAGGTAGGTGCATATTTTTCTGTGGCTTCATGGCCCTAATCATTTCTTACATAGTTACACAGGCCCTGAAATGCTGGTTTTCTATGGGAAATTTCTGAAATGCAAATAAATATTTACACCGAGTAAAATCTTGACATGAATGGAATAAGAAACAGTAACTAAGATGTAAACTGTTAAGTTACCAATTAGCTTCTTAAAACAATTGAAAGTCACAGAGAGCCCTCAATACACAGAGGCGGTTAATTAATTAACATTAGATGTGATTAATAATGAGTCTCATTTAATAGCAAATATCTGCCTGCAATGGCTGCATGACAGAACAAAAAGCCTTCAGAGAGCTAGCAACTATATTTATCCTGATTGTGTTTGGGATTTTAACATGTTTTGTGCAGGCTGACAAATGGCCTATTAATTATCTAATGTTGTCTGACAACAACAGCTTGATAAAGATGTATGTTTTTGAATCGCTGGATAGAAACTGCTGGAGAAGAGCCCCAGAGGGGCCTTGCTGTCCTAAAACTGGGCTCCAAGCCACAATGACAGGCAAGACAAAGCCCTATCTCCCGCCACAGCCTTTGCAGATAAAATATGGCTTGGCATTAGGGACATTTTTTTCTTCCTTCAGAAAACTCCTTCTGCAATATCTGATTAGGAAAAAGAGGAGTAGGTCTTTACTAAATTGGGGTTAAGGCATAATCAATATCATGTATGAAGTGTGTGGCCTGTTCTGCATAAACACAGGCACTTCATATTATTAAGGAGTCTATAATGCCGAGGAAGCCTATGGTAGGACACTGAGCTCTCTCTATTCTTTTTATTTAGAAGTTTATCTTCCAACCTGTTTGACAGCTGCTCCTAAGTGGTTTCACAGTGCCAAATTATTTTTATGATTGTTTGATGTTTTATTCTCCCATTTCAGTTAATGAGATAGGATCCCACAATGGCCATAATTCAGGGCTGTCAGAACTAAAAAGCATGCTTGTGGCAAGAGAGCCTGATGGTAAATAAGGCTAAAAGCAATGGATAATAAAAAAAAACTCTGTTATCAGAGTCGCCTTTGCAATCAAAACTTGTTGGGGTCAGAGCCTCCCTTTCTTTGTGTGGCTTCTGGATATTCCCAGCCCAGTGCGAGGTCCCTGTCTACCCCAGCTCCCTTTTCAACTCTGCAAACACGTCCTCATCCCCTTGGAAAGGCTCGTGAAGAATAATATTAACTAAGAAATGTTAGAAGGTCTTAAAGATATCGAGTGCTATATTCTAATTAAAGGGCTTGTGCATCATTTATGGTGCCAAGCAAGTAATTTGTCATACACTGTTAGGGAGAAATTGTTCAACAAATAACCTTTACAAGAGTCTTGAGAACAGCTTCATAATTGAAATCCCTAATGGTTTTGCTGGAAACTTTTATTAAGGATTGAGAGGGGGTTTTTTTGTGGTTTTTTTTTTTTCTTTCCTTCCCTTCAAGAGTTTACAGAAACTTAAAGTTGTAAGGTAGCAAGTTTGTTTCAGAAAAGGAAGACCTTTCTTATTTATATTTACAAATGCCGTAAGTATTAACAAGGCCATTTCTGCTAATAAGTAAAAGGATAGATAAAGTGTTTGTAAATGGGGAGGGGAGGAGGGGGTGAAGGGAGGGCAGGGAAAAGGGAAAAAAATGAGAACCAAGACCTGTCATGTAAAGGTACAAGATCCCAATAATGAATGTAACTGTGCTGTATACCTAAAATGTACCAATAAACTCAATGAGGAAAAAAATAATAATAAAAGGATAGAGGTCTGCTAAAGGAAAGTGGGAGCCTTGTTTTGTTTGTTTCGATTGTTATTTCCGCTTTTGCTATTCCTAATGGAGAAAGAAGCTGTAATAAAGAAAGATGACTAATTAAATTTTTTATTATCTTACACTAAAGCCTCATAATCTTTATTTTAGTATAAAATCATCCCTGAAAATGTGATGATAAAAAAAATTCAAAGTCCCTACTAGACTGAGCCTGGATGATACATTATTATTAAAATGTTTAAAAACAGAAAAACTACTACTTTCCCAAACAATATTTCCTCTTATTACATTATTTAAAATAATGGTTGTCACAGGCAGAAACTTACAGCAAAAACGAAAAAGCTAATTAGTCCCATAACTAATTGTAAAGCCTGACGTGTCTCATGCAGAAGAACTCCCCAAAGAATACCAAAGACTGGCTGCTTTACAAACATTTAATGCTTGCCAGGAACCCCAGGTTTTTTTTGCTCACATCTAAGCCTAGCCCATTTGTCTCCTCTTATAATCAATCATGTGTATGAGGTGTCATCATGTCAGAACTAGTTTGCCTTCCAACTACATGTTTTCCAGAATATAAAATCAGGCCGTGACACATCTCCATAAGGTGAATGGTACAATTGCACAACTGAAGAAGGACAGGAAAAAAAAAAGTTTAAATGAGTGAAGTGTCATTCTAAGGTTAGCTCCTGAGAACTCAAGTCAAAAAAACTGAACATCAGGAAATAATGGGGACTAGATACCTACTATGGACAACTGCTGAAGAGGCAGCTCTTAAAGCATCCTCGTGTGCCTTTGACTTCCCTCCTACAACCAAATAAAGTTATGCAAAGAAGCTACACCCTTGTCCAACATAGGCATATTTATATCCATGCTAAAGTCGTGTGTATCTCCCCATTTGTACTGAGACACCTCTGGGGGAATGTGTAATGGTCTCTAATCAAGGCTGGTAATATCGCTGGAGTCAGTAGAAAAACTTGGACAGTTGAATGAGTAGTCCTATTAAAGGGATCTTAGAAGGAGTTAAAAGGTAAAGATAATTACTCTGGGACTGATGAGTTGTCACCTCCCCTGACCTATCCTAAAAGCCATGAATATCTCTGTACGAATGAATGTCACAGTTCCTGAGCATTTCACAGGTAAATATGGCCACTTCAAAAAGTGGGAGCACATCTGGCAACTCCCAGAACAGTAAACATGGGGGCAAACCTAATTACAAGCTCCAGAGAGCTCAGATAACCTGCCAGGGCTCAAGGCATAACTCCTTCCACCCATCATATGCATGAAGCTCAGGAGTCCCCAAACACTAGCCTCTTCCACACCGGAATTAGAGCTGGTTTATTCGCTCCACTGTAACGGCTGCTTTCACTGGCTTCATTTGGCTACTGTCTGTGGACATAAATTGCTAAAAGGAAGCCTTGAGCCTGGTCCAGGCAAGGGGCTGCAACTGATGGTCCATGGACAGACTTTTGCTGTAGGCATCTTTCATTTCATCCTCAGCATGTTTCTTTTCCTTTTAAAAAAAAAATTTATTTTACTGGTCAACATTTAAAAGTGAGAAGATTCTACATTAATTTTAAACATTGGATTTTCAGCTACTTGGAAATTTATAAGGTATGTTAACATAAAATCCACATTTTGGGAAGGAAAATAACTTCCAAAGCGCTAAAGATACTACAAGCATGTTCGGATCTTTCATGATCCCAGTGTGAATCTTCTCCCTCATCACTCACATTTCTCATCCAGCTCCTGCTCTTGCTTCTAAACAATACTCAAATTCTAGTCCAACCCTTACCCTCTCACTGCATAATACAGAGGTCTGGAGGATTTCAGCGGAAGTGATCGATGTCACAAAACTTGTTTTTAGCAGAAATGGATTTAGATCCCAGATCTCCTAGTTGCCAAACCAAAGCAATTAATAATAAATATTCACAAAGTCAGTCACAGCCTCTTTTAGCGAGCTTGGATTCTAGTGGAGGGAGAAAGGGTGTACCTGTAAATGGCTGTAATAAAAGTAAAAGCCTGAAAAAAAGATACTTTGACCATAAGAGAAGAAAATATAAATGCTACAGGTTTTCAGTTTTCATATCTCCTGGGAGCTGGTTAGAAACACAGACTGCAGGTCCTTGTGTTTAATAAACCCCACCCGTGGATTGCAATTCCCTGCCCTAGGGGAAGGACTTCTCTCCATTCTTGAAGCGATTCCCTACAGCCTTTCTATGAGGGCAGAACTCTCTGGTTAGAGAGTTCTTTTGCACCGCAGTGCCCAACGTAATCCGTGCTCTGGAAGTTTCACCATTATTAGCGATAAGTGACTGCATTAAGATTGGTGCTGGGCATTTGGCTCAGTGGTTCCGCCGCCTGCCTCGCAAGAGCAAGGGCTAGAGTTCGATCCCTGGTACAAAAAAAAAAAAAAAAAAAAAAAAAGATTCTTTCCTCTACCTATGGGAGGAACAACTCATGCATATCCTTGCTGTGTAGTTTACAGGGAAAAACTAAGGACTAAAACCTGGGGATCCACCAAAGCAAGCAAAGGGACCTGAGCAGGGCAGCTCTCTTAGTGGGGTGTCTGAGGAAAGTACATCCAGTGCATGTGTTTCAGCAGCCAGACCAAGCACTGGTCATTTTTCATTTCCCCCCAGTCCTCCAGTCGTCCAGTTCCATCCTGTTTTTGTCCTGTTTTCCTCAGCCACATGCCGCTCCCCTGGGCAGGCCTGTGTGGCCCACAGTCCCTTCCTGGGCCCTCATTCCTGAGCAGGAAGATGAGGACCTCCACCAGTTTATAGCCGTTCACAGTGCATCGCTTAGAAAAGGCTACCGGTTGATGAGATGCCCAACAGGATTCCTTCTTCTTTAATGTAGGAAATCACAAGACTGGCTTTTTAGCGCAGCTGTTTGGTTGGGCTCTCTGCACAGAAACTCAGCCAAAGGATTTAGAACCAGATCCAGGGAATGAAGACAAAATGATTAAGTAAATTAGTACAGGACTTAAAGGGGAAAGAATACAAAGGGGAAGAGAGGACACCTTTAAAACTATTCAGTTCCTCTTGTCTGATAATATCAGATCGATTTATATGTGGGCTAAGACGCACCATATACATAAAAGAATAATAGAAAAAAATGAACCGCTGTCTTTTTTTTTTTTTTTTTGCTCCCTCATTGTAATTTGGACATGAAAATGAGACTGTTCCCTTCGACAGAATCTGTGATGTCCGTGTTTGAATAATAGATGCTCCCAATCATTACTAAAAATGTCACCTCTGAAATATAAGAGCCACATACCTGTGAGGCCATCACACTCTGAGGGCTGAGCTTCTGTTTTGTTACCCTTGTCTTTCCTCGCCCTTGGAATAAGAACAGATGTCTCTATATTGTTCAAAAGCAGGCACAGAAATGAGATGTATCCTAAGCTATGTTTTCAGGTGTTCCTTTTTCCAAGCACGAGGAAAGAAAGTAGATGACACCACAAGTTTAATACTAATTGATTTATTACCTGCCTACACAAATCCCAGGCCGCAAAAACAGCAGGCTCGGACTTAAAGCAAATGATTTACAAGATAATGTTTGACTCTGGGAAAGGGTAATCAGATCCAGATACAATGGATGATAGGATAATTGAGAAGAAATAAAAGAGGATAAATTGCCATGTGCTAATGAGTTTACAGGCCCTAATGGGAAGGACATCAGTTTTAACACTCAGGTTATGAGTTAGGAGCAAATCTTTTTCTTTTTCCCCTGCCTTCAACTGCTAAAGATGTAGTGCTGAAACAAACCAAGATTAATGGTATCCTACTCATTTACTTAACCATTCTTTACACCTCAGACAGCATCCTGTATTAAACATACAGAGCTGTGGTGCTTATTTTTAAAAACAAACTTTACTCCAAGCGCTTCCTATCAGCATATGCCAGTTGCCCAACAGTGCCCAGATATAAATGTTTCTGGCTCAACCCACTTAAGCAACAACACTTCTGCCTCCCAGGTCCCTGGGGGCCTTGGAACCTGATGAGTTGATGCTGTTATCTGCAAGCCTTTTGGCCTAACGGAGAATATTCTGAACCATTTATGCAACCTGGGTGCACTCACATTTGGAAATGGTTGCCTGAGCAGCAATCATATCTCGCCTCATGATTCATTTTTATATCTCACTCACCCGCCATCCCACATCACCAGCGAGGACTGGTGACACTTTATTGGTATTTTTGATTACTGCTATAGCCATCTAAATTTTTCACAGGATGGGGGCCTCTGGTCCAAATGTAGCTGCGCACTGGACTAAGGGTACAGGCTACAAAGAAATAAAGGAGCAGTGGCAAGCAGGGTGATCGGGAAGTAATGTAGAGCTGAGGCACTTCCTAGGAGACTCAGAACCTATTCCCTTGTAATGTTTCCACCAAATGAAGTTTAAAATGATGAATCGTGGTGTAGTTCCAGCACGTCTATGCCTCGCAAAAAGGCAGCTCAAGTGCAGCATTTAAACATGTCTGAATGATGACTTGATTCCCTTCCACAAAAGCCAAAGGACTACATATCCAAAATGGCCATTCCTACTTGTGTAGAGAAGGGTCTTTTAGATCATTTCCCATTTCCACATTTGCTTGGGAGATCCAAGTGCTGCTTTCCTGTTTATTAGTGTAATCCCAACCAAGCAGTACCCTTATTAATAGAGTTCAGTTGGTGTTCAAGTTACATCGTAAAGCATAATTAAGTGATTTCTCCTCAAACCATAATTATTGTCCTTGATTCAGTATATTGTGGAACAAGGTCCTAGGGATTGATCTGAATTTGACAAGCTGGCTATTTCTAAATTGAGTAGTGTCACTGTGAATCTGTAGGCAATATTATTTACCCACTTGGCACACGAAACTTTTAACAACTCCAAGATTGTTTCAAATTTCCAACAAGACCAAAACTTTATTACTTTTATCTGAAAAGTAGACCAGAAAATACAGGAAGGTTTTTAGTTCTAGTTATTACTAAAAATATTTTCTCAGCTTAATCAATAGCTAAGACTTCTTTTTCTAAGGTGGTAACTGTGTATATAGAAATGAGTGCTTCTCATAAATTCTTTAGGCTCCTCATTTCCTTCCTCCCACCCCCTCCACCAAACCATGAATCCCTTTAACTTGGGACTTCAATAAAATGTTACATAGAAAACCTGTCTTCAGATATACAAAACATCACCCCATTTGGGTTGAATTCCTACACTTTCTGAATAGGCCTGTGACATTATATCCTATATAATTTCTACAGAAGCTCCAAAAGCAAGGCAGTAAAAAAGGCATTTGAGACTGAGCTCAGTATACATTCGTAAATACCAAAGCTGGTTATTTTAACCTGTTAGGCTACTATAATCCTTTTCCAAAGCTTTTAAGAATTGGTTTTTCCCTGTGGCAAAGAAATAGGAGCACAACTTCTCAGACAGATAAATTGAGTCTTAAGAGTTGCTGTGTGGGTGCTGAAGGTCACTGAAGGAGCAGAAAAGCTGGGAACCAGTCGTGGGATCTCTGACTCTCACGTCTCCTTTGGGAACACTAGACAATACTGACACCCTCCATTAACTGAATCCAAAAATTGTAAAAGATAAGTTGTTTCCTTATATTGTTCCAAGAGGAAAAAAAAAAGAATAGCTTTCCCACAGAGAGCAAACAAATAGTGAATGGGCCCTCTCTTCATCCTATAGAAATCCATGTGAGAATATTTTTTTTCTTATGTGAATTCTTAAAAAGTCAGTTTGGATTTCTGCCTAACTTACAGAGCATTTCAGAATAGACCTTTTTTTTTTTTTTTGGTCTAAACAATGGACATATCAGGTCATAGAATTTTAGAGTTGGAAAAGACTTTGGAGATCACAGAGTCCAACACTCTCATTTTAAAAACTGAGAATCAGAAAGATTAGGTGGCATGTACATGTTTACAAGTAGTTTATAACAGGGGCAACTAAACAAATTACGAGATTTAATCCATTTGAATGAATGTCCCAATTATTCTAGAAAACTAGTACGAGGATATGTTACCTGAGATACACTTATTATTTCACATGGAAAGACTTGGCTTCTGCCCTCCCAAAGAGCCAGGACAACCCTCACTGGTAGTGGACTCAATCATCTTGAAAAACAATTGAACAACTATTACCTGAATACACCCCCTCCCTGTATACAAGATCAGTCCATGACAAATTCCATGCATGTAAGACTTCTCAATAGCAGAAAGAAGAAATGGAAGAGATTACTGTAACAGAAAAATGCAGTACAACTCAGAGGTTAACTAAGAAAAGGGTCAAGAACATCCATGGACATCAAGCAGATAACCTACAGGGAAGTCTGAGATATAGAGGAGATCATGTTCCAGATTCAGGTATCAGTTGGCAAAAGCCTTTTAAGGGAAAAATAATTATCTTTTATTTGATGTCCCCCTATCTATCTGTTCCCTGTTAGCTGGTACACCTGCCAGCCTGGGAAGTCAACTCCTAAAGAAAACAACTAGAACAGACAAGAAGCTGTGCCAGAAGAAGCTGCACCTTTTCCCAAGGACACGACAGAACTGTTCAGTTTTGCTGGGGTTGAAACTTCTGCTGTTTCACTCCAATCCCCTTATTTTCCTATTTCATCTACCACAGAAATTAATTGCAAGACTGTACAGTGAGTGGCTTCTAAGTGATTTAACCTGTGATTCCATCTGACTCACCTGAGACAGAAATGATGGTGTACATGGATGTTCTAATCGATGCTTTTAAAGACATTTTTACATAAAAAGGGTATCAACAAGTATAGGCTTAATGTGACTGCCCAGAGAAAACTGACCTCGTTGGCTAAGCTTTGAAGAATATTAAGATTTAGGACTATAAAGAAATCTGTGGGGAATAGTTTCTCTGGTGTGAAAACCTATAATACTACACAGGATCCTAATGAGATAATCGACCATGTGAAATAGGGAGAAAAGGGCTAAAGGTGTAGGGGAAGTAGGAAGGGTAGGGGAAAGGAAATAAGGGAAAAGAAAAAAATAGGAGAAAATGGAAATAAAATGTTTGTAAATGGGGAGGGGAGGAGGGGATGAAGGGAGGGCAGGGGTAAGGGGAAAAAATGAAAACCAAGAACTGTCATGTAAAGGTACAAGATCCCAACAATGAATGTAACTGTACTGTATCCCTAAAATGCACCAATATACTCAATAAAAAAGTCACCTGTAAATTCTGCATATCATGGAAGCAGAGGTTCTCCTTGATCAACTATTTTCTAACAGGGTTGATAGGAGTAAGGCAAGAGTGGAAGATGTCTCACAAGTGTAAGATCCCAAGTTCGACCCCCGGTACCCAAAAGAAAAAAGAAATTTGTGATTCTGCTTATCCAGAATCTTCATTTTTCAAGTAAGAAAAGTTAGGTTTAAACATCCAGAGATTTGGCCAACATTATCTAGCTAGAAAAAGAGCAATGAAAGACCCAGGTTTCTGGGTTCCCACTGCACTGTATTTTCCATCAATTCTGAAACAGCTCACATAGATCTAAAATGACAGTAGCAGAACAACTGCAAATTTTTGCTCTGTATTTTGAAGATAGAATTTTAGAAGTAACAGTGTACAAATTAATCACTGTGGGTGGAAAATTAACAGTACCTAAGAACAGACAGCTGATGTAGTAGTTCTTGAACCCTTGCAGGAAGGTAACATTTAAGGTGTTCCAGGAGAAATCAGAGGCTCTTTCCTAATTCCAAGAAGCTTACAGACCAGTGGAAACTGGGCACCCCAGTAAACTGGTGAATGCCTGCCTTTTGACCCCGTCTATAGTCACAAAAATGGTAGGCTGGTATTTTTGTAGCAGAGCTACTTTCTTGCTCTATCTTTGTTATAAAGCTTTGTTTTTCCTCTCTACATCCACTATAACAGCATGTAATTGGCCTCTCAATCATCAAGCCACAGTGACATTCCAGAAAACAGATCTTAGACACTCCGGAGTAGATTTGCCATGAACCTGAAGACCCAGTGGGAGGCACATTCCACCAACAACTAAATCCCCCAGCCGGAGGAGGTAGCCAGTGGCATGGGTGAGGGCCTATACTTTCAATCAACAGGTAACAGCTCAACGTGCCAGATTTCAAGCATTGTATAGATATAATGTTCTTCTTATGCCAAAATGCTAAGCTGTTGATGAGAAAATTGCACACATGCTGAATGATGGGCTTACTGTCAGACAGCCAGATGTTTTTACTTAAGACGTCTTCCCATCTCTGTCAACAGGCAGGAGAGGAAAAAGAAGACAGCAGTGTTCTAGACTAGGAGTTCCCCGACAGCAGGGAGAGGGAGGACTTTGACTGTATATCATTATACCTTCAGCATCTACTATATTTGCCTGGAACATAGTAGGTGTTCCATAAGTGTTTCTTGATTAACAAGACAGCAGTTGAATAAGTTATTCTATTTAGTTTGTTAATGAAAACATTAAGACAAAATTTTTACACTGTAGTAATTTGATTTATGCATATTTTGCTGGAAGGACATCATTGAAAACTGTTTTAGATAGTGGTTTTGAAGTTCTTTCTCTTTCAAGTCCAACCAATAACATTGCTGCTATAATAACATTGTAAAGATAAGTTTAATCTGCATGAATGTATGCCAAATGCAAATAGAATTTAACAGAAAAATTATTTTGAAAATGTCTTAAGAAAAAATGTCAGTGTCTAAGTTATTTGTTTATGAAACTTTAGTACAAGAAATTCAAAAGTTTAACAACATGCTTATATGTAAAACACACGTTAGATTTTTATATAACAAATCAGAAGCTAAGCTATAAGGAACTGGTTTTCAGTTCCAGTTCAATAAGAGAAAGTTTTCCTGTTGATATATAAAAACTCATTTTTATCATTTGAACTAATGAAATATTTGGACAAATACTGAGTTTGAAATATTTCATGAACAACATGGCCACACACTTATGTCTAATAACACACATGTACAATGCAATTTAAGTACAAGGAAATGGATTATTTTTCCAAGGCACAGGGCACTAAAAAAGAAACCACTCCAGTGGGAAATGGAAGGATTAAACAGAGATTCCTATATAGCATCATTCATCTTACACAGATATTAGCTTGATGTTCACATGAAAACATAAAAACTCCATCTGTTCCCTAGGCATGCTTAGTTTGTCTTCAAGTGGTTTGTTTTAAAGACTAATATGTAATGGTTAAGTTCGTTATTTCCACTTGAAAAAAGTATACAAAATGGAGCTTGGCATCTGGTTTTGCTAAAAGTGTTAATTGATGTTTAAGTAGGGAGTGTTGAGGCCATTCACTTTCCAGTCCCTTTCTGTGTCTCTTAGGCAGAAGCTGTCTTTCTCTCAATAAACTTTTCCTAGTCAAAAAAAAAAAGGAGGTAAATGTTATCTCTAGTTGAAGTATGAAATGAACAAACAACCTAGATTCTGCCTCTTGACAGGCCAGCTTCCATCAGCAGAGTGAAAATAAAATAAAAATAAGAAAATAATTTTAAACTCTAAAGTCATCCCCCAAAATACTTAAACTTTTATTGAGGTGATTTAGCCATATCAGAAATTCTCTGTAACTTCATCTGCTTTGATAGTGAAACCTTAACTACTTCCACATTTCAAATTATGCATGTAAGTGGTTAATTTCTTTAGTTATTACTGCAGTTGGGTTAATCGAAAGAGTGTAACAGGATGGCCTCCATTTTCTCTTAAATGGAAATTCGAGTCTTCAGAGTTGTATTTTTATCAAACACAATTTTATTTGGAGAATTTAAAATATGCAATGTGAAAATGTTGCCTTCATTCAGCTGTTTTTCTGCAAGTGATATACACCCTTGACTAGGGAGAGGGCTTCCTCAAAGTGAAAAGCTTTGGTGAAGTTTACAACAGCAGACTGTGGAGGAGTAGGGGGCAGAAGAGAAGCACCCCCACCCCCCACCCCTCACCCCTCCAGCCAGAGCAGCTTTGTGAGGAACAGCACAGTGGACATGAAAGCCAGGACAATCAAGACAATGATGCCATTCCAACCATCAAATGAGACAGCATTTGTGTGAGTCATCCATCTTGCAAAGGAACATATTCGAGGTTAACATTTGGAGTTTTGCTAACGTTTCCAAAACAAATAATTGAGATACTGGAAAAGTTAATTTCTGAAAACACTGCAAAAATATGTGTTAAATTTTATAACGTGAAAACATATTTACATTTATCATGTGCACTTAAATGTGAAACAATATTTATTATAGTCTTTATAAAAGCAATATTCTTTGTTGGTTTCAAACCAAAATATCTCAAACCATCAATCCTGGTCATCCATAAGGATCTCTGAGGTCTGGGGTACAGTACTAAAGCACTTGCCTAGCATTCACTAGGTCCTGCACTCCATCCCTATCTCAGAGGGGGGAAATTTTTCGGATAGCAGTAATGGGGAAAGCACATCCGGCCTTCCCTCATTCACAGCGTACTACTTTTATTTACCTTTTCTTTCCATCTGCTTCTTATCCTTGCTGGAAAGCATTACATAGAGAAGAGTGGGGAAAATTCTCCAGAAAACTGAGAGCTTACTGTATTATTCATTGAATCTTTGGGGTTTCATTGCTGTCTGTATCACATTAAAAAGACTATTTCTATATCAATTTATTATATACATTAGCTTCCCTCTATTCACAGCTATCTACCTCATTTCGGGTAAGTGAGGAAAAGAGCACCCCTACCCTTGTTCATGGTCCTAATCAAATCTTTATCTAAGTTGAGAATAAAATATTCAAGTTTTCTTTTTCTGGTAAAAAATTAACCTTTAAACAGTGAAGTTAAAAAGTTGATTTCTTCTTCCTTACTGTATCAGCATCAAATATCTATGTTAAATACATTTGATGTTTTAAAAACTGTTGAAGATGTATAGCGTCATAGCTAACTTGGAGGAATAAATTCTGGTGTACTATTTCACAGAAAGTCGATTATAGTTAGTAATATTGTACCATATACCTCAAAACAACTAGAAGAAAAGATTTTGCATGTTCTTGCAACAAAGAAACGATGAATGCGTGAGATGATGGATAAGCTAAATACCCTGACTTGCTCATTCTATCACATATACTTGTATCAAAATGTCAAACTGGACCCCATAAATAAAAAAAGATTTTTCCTTTAAAATTCTTAAAAAGAAATAATGATATTGGAATCAAAAGAAAAAATAAAACATTACTAACAAATCCCCCAGTTTTTCTTCTCAGCTATACATTTGTACTATATTTAGTTTCCCCCTGGGATCTTAAATTGTTCCTTAAAACAGTCTTATTTAAAAATTGAGACCATGAATGCCGGGACTAGATTATCTGAGTTTTAACCTCAGCTATGTCACTAATTAGCTGTGTACCCTTGGGCGAGTTATTTAATCTCTCTGTGCCTTGCTTTACACATTTGTAAAACTGGGCTAATTAATATCTATTTCCCAGTATTATTATGAAGATTAAATGGGTCATTATGTGTAAAATACCCAAAATAGTGTCTGCCACACAGTAAGTTTCGTATAAGTGTTTGTTATATAAATTAAAATAAAAACCTTGAAGATATGCATTGATTAGATTCCTTTTGGACAATGTCAGATAAATGGCCAACACTTTGCTTGTCTGTGATTATCATCAAAATGTGATCTCTCTCATTTTACACTGATTTTTTTCTGTGTGTGTTGACATCCATTTTAACATAATGACATCATTTCATTTCACTTTGGACTCAGCTGTTAACGGTGCTATTGAACACTTGGTTTGGATTCATTTATCATTCACATTTTAATATGGCTTTCTCACTGTAGAAAAATCCTCATGATGTACAAACAAGTTTTATTTTTAGAGAATTCAATCATTGAGATAAGTGATTGCTTCTAAGAATACCCATAAAAATTACAAGCTCAGTTATAACTCATGTGGTGTTTTAAATGTTTTCTGGTTTTTGCTCAGTCACGGTCTATCTTGATCTTTTGTGTTTCAGCTGGTAATATGTCAAATATAATATTTATCCTTTTCCTGATCCTCCTCTAGGAAAAAGTCTTTAAAAACTACATGTTACAAAGTGGGATGCACCCGTATGTCTACAAACTTGCACCTTAAAAGCTGTGGGATTGGTCTGACTATACAGTTATATTTCATTGGCATCCCTTGGAATAAAACATTCAAAGCTTCAAGGTAAGAAAGCCGGGTTGAACAGAATCCGTGGCCACCCACTGCTATTGCTGGACTAGTAATCTACCAGTCCCACAAGCAGGCTCCAAAACCCAAGCACTTGATCTGCATATGCCAAATGGGGTTCAAGCTGAACAGTGCATGCACCGATATCGGTGTCTAGAAGTGGGTCCTCTTCAAAGAGGCTTCGCTCCACACCTTTGACCCTTTGCTGGGTGCTGAAACATTGCTGTGATGATGCCTCCCCGTGAAGGCTCTGTGCCGTGCTTGGCTGCATTTCCATCTGAGTGCCAACAGCAAGATAAATGAAAGACTGGTTCACTGGAGGACTGGTGGTTTGGGGGCTATTGATTTTTGGTCCATTCTCTTTAAAAGTGAGATCTAAAAAGTTGACAGAGGGTCATTAATTTCATCATATACTTGTCGTCTCATCCATAACCAATCCAGGGTCTGAGTGTGCTTGTCACTCTGTGTTTGCACTTTATTTGTTTAGGGTTTTCTTGGTGATTCCACTCTTTTTTTTTTTTCTTTCACTTCGGCCTCTTTAAATAAAGAAAGAAAAGAGACATGCCACTTTGTGCCTATATCCTGAAATTGATTCGGGGATGAGGAAATTTCCAGATATATATACATAAAGAGAGTGCGAGACGCGAAACTCTCACGGAACAGTCTCTGCCAGCTGCCTTCTAATCTGGATTTAAAAAAGCAAAACTCCATTTAAAATTCATCAATTCTAATTATTCAGTTAGCCTTCAGTTAAATAAATCCTTATATGGGTGAACTAGTGGTTTTGTTTTAATTAAATATTAAATCCAAGTTGCCATTAAGAAAAGTTCAGAGGTTCTTAAGGAGTGCCGTTGAAACATATAAAAATAACTGATTATAATGCCCATGAATGGAGTTTTTTTGGCTGTGAGTTCTGAATAGGGCTACGAATCCTTCAAGAAACATAAAACTGAGTTTTAAGATATCATGAAAATATCTTACTGGTGTAGTTTTATTGTTGTGATGGAAGGTTTATTTTTTTGTTTGTTTTTTAAAGGGTAAGGAGAGTTTGGCAGCCTCCATAATTATTATTGAAATAACCATCAAATAAAATCTTTAAGCTTGGTTGAATATTCAATGAGCTGTGTAAATCTGGTGTGCGTGAAACAATAGCACAGGGCAAGAGTGAAGTTCCAGAAAAAAAGCAGGGATTTTTAGATAATTCTCCAACACTCATCCTAGACAGTTTTTTCCTGCCTGGCTTGGGACACAGCTGATACTACGGTATCTATTTGGAAACCCAGCACAAGGCTATGAGTGAGGAAAGCAAACAAAAATATGATTAAGTTCACAGGCCAAGTCAAGGAAATCCAGTATTAATAATATCACAACCTGCCAGTAAATCTCTATTTTATAGGTGAAGAAATACATTTCTACTTTAAAGTGTGTTTTTATATACCCTTGAGTGCCCAACTAGTTAAACTACCAAGGGAGCTCTATATGATTTAGAAGTTAATCCTTCAAATGGCTAACAATTGAATGCCTCAGCTGTTTGTAGTTTCCTACCACTGGCTAATTTCATTTTTGTTTCATACGTTCACTGGTAAGCTTTCATTGTTCGCTGACACTGAGGTTGTAAGTCTAGTTAATTTAGTTAAAATGAGGCTGGGAATGTTCACAGTTTTCTGCTGGCTATAGGACCTGGGAGGACTTGGAGTGGAGTGGAGCCCCATGAAGAAACTCAATGGGGGAAAAAATTGAGATGACCCAGCTTAAGGGTCAGCTTTAACCACCCTGGAGTAGAAATGTAAAGCAAACATCCTTAAATGTGTTAAGGCATCTAAAATATGAAAACATCCAACACTTTGCATTATCACAGATTCTGGGGTGCTTTCTCTGACCAATTCACTTCTCCTGTTTTTATTTCAAGTAATTTGCTCTCAAAGCCATTTACTTGAAGTTGTAGTAAAAGACAAACCCAACAGCCTTCATACACTTTTTACTACCAAAACCCTGATTATTATGATTATTATTTTTCACATCTATCTATCCCTCATGACACAGAAGAATGTAATCCCTAGAAACCCATTCTGTCTTCTCTCACTTGCCCAGCCAGGACTCTAGCATGCCTCGTTTCGGCTGCTCAAAGGCACAAGTCTCCTTTCCATGCAGTGATTCCTCTCATCTCCTCACTGGCTAGCTTTTGGCCACTAAGGATTCTGAATTCTGACCTTCCTAATTCCATATTAATCATGATTTTAGTTGAGCTAAAAAAAAAAATGAGAGGCACTGTGATGGGTGCAACAACATCTTAGTTCTAGGACAAAATAAGGCTCTGCCTAGAAGAACTAGTATTCTAATAGTGACGAAGAACACAGGCATGGGTCCAGCACCTCTAGCACAGTTCTAAGGAGTGGAGCATTTGTGCACTTTGGGACCATACTGAAGAACACTGAACTCAATCTAGAACCTCAGAAATGACTCCCTAGAGGACATGGCTGAGCTGACTCCTTGAGAATGAATAAGGATCCCCAAGTAAAGATGGTGAGAGCTCCTGGCAAAGCAAGCAGCATGAGCAGGATACAGGTGTGTGATGCTGTTATGAGTTGAGATCACCAGTCAGGCAGATTTTCAGTAGGGGCCAGCAGGAAGGTTATCTTAAGTGGTTAGTATTCTAGCGGCTGCATAGGAACCTAAATCTAAAAGGTAGCTTCATCCAACAAAAGTAGAATTGCCATCGCTTCTTGGTCTTTTGCTAACATCAAGTGTAAAAGTAGAATTGCCATCAGCAAAATTGGCTCTAAGTGACAAACCATGGCTCCCTCATAACTATTTAGTATCAATTAAATGTAGCTACTGTAGGAAAAGTTATTCACAATGATGTTCTTCCTTAAAAAAGCCATTACGTGAAAGTGACCATTATATATTTCAATGATTAAATGTCTTTTTCTTCTCCCCAGAGCCCTCCTTCTCTTCTCCTCACCCATAATGCTCTGGCATTTATAAACTCTGTGTCCACAGAGAGACATATTGCCCAAAAAGGCATTCATATTAGAGTTTGAGAAATATGAATTAAACAAATGGGTGATTTTTCACACTCAGAAGAATTTACTCATGTTTTGACTCTTGTGCAGCTGAAAAGTGATTTAATACAAGTTTCTCTATTAATTGGCTTCACATACCGCTATGGGGATGGCACCCAATCAAGTCAAATAAAACAGAAAATGCCCACAGCACTCATTTTCCCAACCAAAGAGCATGGTCATCACATGCTAAGCTCCCAGCTCCTCACCTTCCAAAGAAGAGTCAAACCATAAATAAATTGCTGAATTATCTTCTTCTCCAAAAGGCACTTTAAAGCTCAAGGGAAAAAGAAGTTTCCCTTTACCTTCAAGAAATTATCATTATTAGCTCAGTGGTTCCACCACCTGTTTTGCAAGTGCAAGGGCCCAAGTTCGATCCCCGGTACCCAAAAAAAAAAAAAAAAAAAAACGGAAAAGAAATTATCATTATTAGCTCAGTGGTTCCACCACCTGTTTTGCAAGTGCAAGGGCCCAAGTTCGATCCCCGGTACCCAAAAAAAAAAAAAAACGGAAAAGAAATTATCATTATTAGCTCAGTGGTTCCACCACCTGTTTTGCAAGTGCAAGGGCCCAAGTTCGATCCCCGGTACCCAAAAAAAAAAAAAAAAAAAAACGGAAAAGAAATTATCATTAGAATAGGCATATGTGCCTGAAATACAATGCATATGGTTAGATGACTTATCAATCACTCCATTTCACAGAAGTTTGAAGTTAGAACAATTCTAGCTTATTATGGAGCTTGTCACGTTAGAAGGAGGGGCTTTGGTAAGATAGTAAATCATAAAATGTGCTTTCCACTTTCCACTATTCACATCTATTAAACAAAAAGACCAGGGAAAAAATAATAAAAGTCATGAAATCCTATGGGACTACATTTACAGCTTGAAGTCTATGAAGTGCTTATTTTAATATCAGCAAGAATTTCAAAGATTTGGATCTAGCTTTGTGGGAAAAAAGTGGAAAGGGGGCTTCATAATGCTAGTGAAGACACAATTAGATTGCTGAGAAGTCCTGTTGACCAACTATGAATTTGTTCCTGGAATATCCCTGTCCTTCCTATCCATGCTCATTGCTGGCAGAGTAATGCAATGCTATGGTCACAGTTTCTCCAATGAAGTGACAGATGTGGGGTACAGGTGTATAAAAGGGAAGGTTATGTACAGAGTGACAAGTATTAGACTGGCCTTTCATCACAACGTGGCATTTTTTCTATTTTTCCCCATATAAAAAGAACTCAAAACAACCAGCCCCCCCAAATAAAAAGACCCAATTCTAAAATGGGCATCTGAAATGAACAGACATTTCTCAGACAAAGAAATAAAAGCAGCAAGTAAATATATGAAAAAATGCTCCACATCACTGGTCATTCAAGAGATGCAGATGAAAACAACACTGAGATTTCACCTCACCACATAAAGAATGGCTGCTATCAAGAAATCACACAACAACAAATGTTGCCGCGGTTGTGGGGAGAAAGGAACCCTTCTCCATTGTTGGTGGGAGTGCAGACTGGTGCAACCACTATGGAAGTCAATATGGAGATACCTCAAAGAACTAGGATTAGAGGTTCCATTTGACCCAGCCATCGCTCTGTTGGGTATCTTCCCAAAAGAATTAAAAGAATCATACCACAGTGATATATGCACACCCATGTTTATAGCGGCACAGTTTGTAACAGCTAAAACTTGGAAACAGCCCATCTGCCCATCAGTTGGAAACTGGATAAAGAAGATGTGGTTTTTCTATAAAATGGAATACTACTCAGTCATAAAGAATGAGAAATTAGATTCATTCATAGGTAAATGGGTATATTTTGAAGATATATTCCTAAGTGAAATAAATGTCACACATATGCAAATACAGAATAGTTTCTCTGGTGTGAAAAACTAAAATAGTACTCAAGATCCTAACGGGGCAATTAGCAATGTGAAATAGGAAGAAAAGGACCAAAGGTGTAGGGACAGTGAGAAGGATAGGGAAAGGGGAACAAGGGAAAAGGAAAAAAATATGAGAAAATGTAAAAATGGAATTAAAGTGTTTGAAGGTGGGGAGGGGAGGAGGGGGGAGGGGAGCATGGGGACAAGGGGAAAAAATGAGAACCAAGACCTGGCATGTAAAGGTACAAGATCCCAGTAATGAATGTAACTGTACTGCCTACCTAGAATGTACCAATAAATTCAATTTAAAATTTAAAAAAAATTCTGAGACACCATAAGTCATAGCATCTGATGTGTAAGCCCAGTAAGTCAAAATAAAGAAATTGTTTTAGAATCCCAAAGGTCCTATTGCTGGAGTGTACATTATGTAGGAGTTTCTACCATCCAGAAACTAAAGGAAACTAACTACCATGCTTAGTTGCTCAGCAAAATTACTACAGGTGAGAAATGCCCATTTTAAAGATGTATAGATAGATGTAAATGTAGCTAGAGATTATCTGTGCCATTTAGAAAATTATAATAAGGAAAACCCAGTCTTTTACTTTTTCAAACTCTTATTTCTATTTTTTTCCCACTTTCCTGAGTTTTCCTTAAGAACAGAGTGGGAGGTCCTGACTCCTATTCTGTGCCACTGACACCTAATAGGCATTCAATCAACACACTGGAATAGAAGCAGATCTACTGTTAATCATATAATGGAGAACACTGATACAACTTCTCAAAAAACTCATGAGCTTTTTGAGCTTAATGTCCAAGGATCCAACGAGGAGGAAAGTGCTATCCCCTTGGATACCCTTTGTCTTCTGAACTCCTGTGATGGTGCTACAGGAAAGCAACCAAGCCCTGTATGTTAACCACTCTCCTTTTTTATGCATCTTTAATTTCTATCTTATTCTTTTCTCCCTGTTTCTCATAAAAATGTCTAAAGTCACATTGTATAATCATGTGGGCAAAGCACTCAGTGTTCATCCATTTCTCTCTTCTGTTTCTTCTCCATTTAATATCCCATTTTCCACTTACACAATTTTCTTTACTTAATAATTTTCCTGATTATTCCATCTTATTCTCTTCTCTTAATGGAGTACTTTTGTTTTAAACCCCCTTCGTGTTACCTATCATGTTTAGGTGTCCACATGTAAGCCAACTTCACTATAAGATCTTAAGCTTTGTAGACATGAGCTATACCTCCTAAAAGACATACAACATTTTTCTGTGACTGCATAGGTAGAGGTGCTAAGTGTTTGCTTTCCTCTCATGCAAGAGGTCATTCCACCAAATAGTACTTATGAAATTGTTTTAGAAAATAAAAATATAAATTTTGTTTGCTTCATTAAATTCTCCAATTTATTTGGAACCCTAAGCATCTTAAGCCAACAAACTATTTTTCATTTTTAAAATTTACATTTATTTATTTTTTATTAAAGATTGCAAACATACATGACAAGAAATGAAGATACTAAATAAAAATTTCAAATATATATATAT
>NW_022900924.1:30846751-30873925 GCF_012274545.1 Fukomys damarensis
TCTGACAGAGAGAGACATCAGCGGCTCTGAAACTTTTCCTTTCAGTGCTGGGGCTGAAGCTTTTTCTATAAAGACTCTGTATGTATCATTAATGTCATCTCATTTATAGGAAAGAAATAATATTGACAATATAGAAGAATGATATATATAAGGCAGAGCTCAAATACAGACTCTGTGATGTCTACACCACCCCATCCACTTGTTATCTGCCCTTGTTCCACAGCCACCCATAGTAGCGGTCCATTCATACTTTCCCCATTACTTAGTACTGCTGTTATGCAGATGGGAAATGTTCCAGAATGATCTATAGGCACTGACACCAAGCATCTCCTATAACTCAGGGCATGAACATTTCCCAGCAAAGCCAAGATTAAGGCCTGTCTAGATAAAAAGTCTCACAAATTACCAGCCTTAAGTTGATTCTGGATTCCGAAGGCTTAACCAACCACAAAAATAACACCTGGCTCCTGCTACTTACCTAAGGTCATGTTTACTGTGCCTGGACATTGACAGACTTGAATACTGTGGGTTTATTTTGTCAACAAAATATTTGTTGATTACCTATTAAGTGTCAGGCATGGGCCTGAATGAGAGACATAATGATAACCAAGACAAATATCATCACTGTTCTTACTAATATTTTAGCCAGGCAAAGGGCATTAGCTAATATCTGCCATGACAAATAATGAATCCTAATTGTGATAAGTAGTAGGTTGGGTGCTGGCAAGGTTCTTAACCAGCAGATCTAACCAAGGCTAGGGTCTCAGGCTGGCAGAAGGTAGCAAATTAGGTGACGTGAAATAGGTAGGAATTTACCAAACATAGACGGTGTGTGTGTGAGATAAAAGGGAAAAGGGGAATGGAGGGAGGTGTCAAGGGAGAGTATTTCAAGCAGGTGCCACCAAGACCTGAGGGAGAAGAGCATGTGGGTCTTGGAGGAATTAGCGAAATCCCCTGTGGCTGGAGAGCAGACTATAGTGGAAAGGATGGCAGGATTGAGGGTGGAGAGGTAAGCAGACCAGACCATGCAAGACTTTCAAAGTGCTCCTAAAGCCTATGACGTTCACGTACTTCTGTAATTAGTGGAAGCACTTGAAGTCAAGCAAAGCAGATATTGGTTAATATGGCTGAAAAGTCAGGATGTGGTTGTGAATGAAAAAAATCTCATTTTCAGATTTTTTTTTCTTACCTCTCCTGATTCTGGTGAACAAATTTAGAAGGCAAGTACATTTGATGACATAACCACTAAAAGCCAGATGACCTAATGTTTTCTAAAATTTTATGGCCTTTTTTCTATAGAGCCTTCAAAAGCCCTTCACATGCAGGAAGACAGCTAACATAACTAGGCACCTGCTCTCCTACATGCCAGGCACTGAGCTGGGCTTTTAAAGTATATATTCTTTCTTTTAAGCTTTACACAATGCTAAGATGAATACTCCATTTTGAGCTGAGAAAACAGAGAGTGAAAATATTGTCCATGATCAGAAAATTGTGAAGAGGCCTTCATCCTAGTTTGTCTGACTCCAAAGTCTATGTACTTTCGACAATAAAGACAGTGGACTTCCTTCCATGTCAGTCCACCCTCCGGTGAAACTGAGATCATCACTTTAAAGTACTGGTGTAAAAGAAGGTCAGTGACAGTTTTATTTAGATGGCTAAAGGTGTACTGAATATGAAGAACTCAAATCTAATTGGGTTTAGGGGTCGGGGATTTAGCTCAGTGGTTCCGCCGCCTGCCTGGCAAGCTCAAGGTCCCAAGTTTGATCCCTGGTAAGAAAAACAAAAAGCAAAATCTAATCAGGTTTTTCAGGAAAATGTCTGCCCTTTAATTTTAATTGAAAGGGCCTCTGTCCCTTCTACTGTCCTATGAATACCTCCATCCTAACCTCCACCAGTACCTATTCAGCTTTATCCAGTAGTTTGCTTTCATCATGGCAATTTGAGCTCCTTACATAAGGACTGTTGGATGCTCCTAGGAAGCAGGGAAGATCCTTTATCTTCAAGAGGCTGGTTATAGTGTAGTCAGATGGCTTGATGGCCCCTTCCAGTCTATCCTTTCCCTGCTCTTCCTTTTTCCTAACTGCTCTCAGCCTATGGTTCCCACCTGGCCTACACACACACACACACACACACACACACACACACACACGCACTCACGCACCTTGCTGCCATTCTCTCCGTCACCGTCCCACTCTGTTCATATCTCTTCTATCACTTTGTCCTTGTCTCTCAGACTTTATGTAAATAAAACAGCCTTTTATAAACACCACCACAATTTTCCTCCCACCAGTTGGAGTGTAGAGCCAGGCTCTGTTCACCATACAGGCTAAAGAGAGTAAGCTACATCCAGGAATCCCAAGTTTTCCAGGAGGCTTCTCTCTGGACAATTAAGGGGAATACTTGTGCTATGTGGTTTTTACTGCCACTGTCTGCAAAATGCCAATGGCCAACACATCAATACATTTAAGGGCTCATCTTGGTATTTTTAAGTTTACAGCAGGAATGGGAGGTTTTTCCCTTTCTGGTGTTTTTTGTTATTGTTTCACTTTTGCTATCTTCATTAATAACATATGTCATAAATTCTGAAATGACATTTTATACTTTACAAAATAATAAGAAGGGGTATAAACTTCTGTCTAACCAGGGAGAGGAATTAAACTTCATGAAAATAGTCCAGCCCCCCAAATGCAAATCATTTCCTCAGGGTGACAGAAAATGTCTGTTTATACACCAGGTTGACAGCATACAGCTGAACTCAAGTCTGCTAGTATGTTGATTGTTCATAGATATTTTTCACTTCCTGGTTTTAAACTACATATCTTGACATGCTGTATGATACTGGCTATTATAAACAAGTCTAAAATAATGGTGAGATTGGCCATAAAAAACAAACTTGAAAATTTTTTCACAATGTCTATAGTACAATTTGTCTATATCATATATTTGAAAATAAATTCTCACCATATTTCATTAACTTTCTGGACATTGCTGTACTTTGGGCAACCCCTTATTTCTATTAAGTAAAGAGAGCATGGACATTACTCTGTGAATAGCATTATCAAAGTGACATGGTAGCTTTTCATCTACATTTATATGGGGAGAGCAGATTTCATTCTTAACCAAGTATAAGTCAATCACTCTGATATATCTCAAATATCTACCTCATGATTTCTATTAAGTGCTGATGGTTCTCTATTCTTTCTGCTAATGTCTTGAGGGTAGAGAGAGAAATTTAATGTACAATTCTTGAGACCACAGTACGAGTTGGGAATTTATAGACTTAGAGGAATCTGCCGCCTCTTACCCAGGACAGTCAGCTGTCCCACTTCCTGCACACGTGTCAAGTGCTTCATTACACTTCCAGTCACTGTGAAATAAAAGGTTCTCCTACATCCAGTACATCCAGCATCATTTTATTTAAAAAAATTGAAATGAGAGGTCCAAACTTCACTGTCTATACTTCTCCTAAGTATATGGGCTAACTTACAAAGCTGTTATGAAGAAACCAAGATGCAGCAGAGTGGGAAGGTATTTATCAGTGTCATTTACCCCAGGGAGAAATGTGTACAGAACTCTCTCCTAAGTTTCCTAACAAGATGAAGCCATCATTGGAGAGGACAGCACTGACTGTCTCCTTGGAAGCTCATAATAGTAAAAGAAAGAGGCATCAGATGAACTGAAACAAGGAACTTGCTCTGAGAAGACTTGATTTTCTATTTCTGGTGAATATAGTCACTATTTTACATGTTTTAGCTCTTGATATCCCAAACATTTTAATTGATGGGCTTTTTAAATCTATGTTCATGAACCAGGGACTTGCCAATATTTCTAATGGAAGACTCCAAAAGTACATAACAATACATATATCGACTTCTTGTTTCAATGAGTATCAAGATTAATTGTCCCTGTAAAAGTAAATAAATATTGACAGAGGCTTCACTTTGGTCCATATTTTCCATTTGGGTCAATAAATCTTGGTATTCACCTCAACTAAAGTCAATATCAGATGATTATTAATTCATGGTATACTCAACTAGCAGCTGAAACTACAACTTAACATATAGAATATAGTCCTGCAGACCAATTTGTGTTCAAATAAATGCACTGGATGAAAAATTACCAATTTTTACATATCTAATAGAAACAAAAGTACTATATATAGATAACAGGCAAATAAAATAATCTGTTGTTATTCTGTTTTGATACATCTAATTTACAAAAGTGATTCCTTTTATCTCACAATTTGGCATTTTACTTTACTTACAAAGCTCATTCCTGCTTGCAGTTTCTGATGAGTTTTGTATATAAATGTTCATGTGGAGAGCAAAAGAGGAAGAAGAGAGAAAGGAGGAAGGAAGAGAAACATAAACTGAAGAAGAGGAAGAAAGATAAGACAGCAAGTTGAAAAAGGGAGGTAAAGAAGAATTGGTGAGAAAAATGAGACACAAAAATAAATAAAAATAAGGAAAGAGTAAAAGGTAATAAAATCAGGGAGATAAACAAGTTGAAATATTACAAGTAGTTAGCTGTGTATTTTCATGAATTTCAGCAAAAGATATTTATTTCTTTCCAATATTCTCCATTTAAAAAGAAGCTTCTGCTCAATTCTAATGACCTAAGCATCATAAATATCCTAGTTTTTCATTCACAATTTAAAATGCAAAAAGCTATCAATTTATATAAATACTTCAATGAAAATTTAGAGTAAATAGTCTTACACAGTAAATTTAAAACAAGTTCATTAAAATTTCCAGGAATGGAGACATCTCCACTAATAATGAAAAATAATTAAATATTAATGATAGACGAATGCTTCATATAAGATTATGACAATTTTATTTCCTCTGAAAACACACCAATATTTGAATTCAGGCTGCTTAAAAGAAACTGCTCATCAATGGTAGAAATTGACAAGATATCAAAAGAGGTATTGATCTTTCTAGTGAGCTACCCCACATATATATTCAGTAAAGCAAGCATTATCTAAGACTGATAACATTAGCTATTTAATATTAGCCGGGGAGAATTTTGTCCATTAATAGGGCTTCAAATTCACATTCTTTTTTTGTTTTTGATACTGGGGATTGAACTCGGGTCCTTGCGCTTGCAAGGCAGGCCACTTAAATTCACATTCTTGAAGGACTGCGATTTTTATCTTTATTCTTGTTCTTTTAAATGAAAACAAGGTTTAAAACATCTGTCTTTGCCTTTCAAATTTTCACATTAATCAGAACTGTCTGATTAGTGTTTATACTGACTGATCACTTTGTAATCTATAAAAGATCTTAAAATACAAATTTGTCTTAAACATAAGGTATTTTCTAAGAATTATGAGTCATTTCTTAGCTTTAACTTACCAATAACAAAACAAATTGTTTTAACTTTGAAAAATGAGCTATTATAAAATATCTATATATCCAAGACACTTATTTGAATCACTAGGATGATTTAGGGTGAAAGAAACTTGGAGAACATTTCGCAAAGTATTTTCACTTTAAAAATAAGAAACTGAGCAAGAGATGAGATATTTAAGTAATTATATCAAAAGCAAAAGAGAATCCATACCTCATGATAAGAAAGGCAATGTGATCAAACATTTAGTTGTCACCATTCTAAAGGCAATTTAGCAATGAAATATACAGTATCATCTTTAGCTAAAAATCCCCTCAACAGACATGACTTTGAAACATGTAAGATTGTCAAATGATGCATAAAATTAGTTCTTCATTGAAATATCTACTTACTATCCCAGAGATGCTACCACATTTGATATGATTTTTAGGTGTGAAAATATGAAGAATCAAAGATTGTAGGGCCTGGGATTTGGCTCAGTGGTTCCACCGCCTGCCTTGCAAGTGCAAGGTCCCAAGTTCGATCCCCAGTACAAAAAAGAAAAAAATTGTAAAATGATAAATTCTCCCTAATTCATTATTATTTTCTAAAAATAAACCAACAAATGTTGACTACAACTATTACATATTGCCAAAACACACTCATAAAAAATAACAAAGTATGGTAAGATTGAACCTAAGCATGAAAGCACTTCTCTAAAATGCACAAGTTGGCTCTTGAATAAATAAGGGCTTACCAAGTACAGGAGGCTAATTAATGGCGAGGCAGCATGTGTAATGGTGCTCAAATAAGAGACCTTCTGCTATATTCTAGAATTACAAGTTTCTCAGCATAAGCACGGACTATGTATGAGAAGAAAGTTGAGATCAGAAAACACAAAGCTCAAGTCAGATCTTTTCAAACGATTGGAGCTTATTTTATAGCTTCATTGTAAGCCCTGATGCAATCAGAGTCTCCTCTGAGAAATATCATTTTGGCATCAATACCAAAGACATGTGGAAGGAAAGGATTCTGGATGTACAACAATCTGTTGAAAATATTCTTGATTATCCAAAGAGAAGAGAGAACACTTTGATAACTAATTAATTTGTAGTATAAAAAGAAAAAAGTTATTTCCTGGGATTTAGGCTAGCAATAGCCAATGAGGAATAGGCTTCTATGGTAAAGTTAAATACGGCTTTGGTCTGGAAGTCTCAAACTGCAGAAACTAATACAAAACTGCTCTAACGTGACTTACTCTCAGCAAAGGCTCTACAAAATTCCCTCACACAAAGGCTTTTAAAAATGATCTCACAGCCCAAAACTACAAAACATACAAGAAAATGCTCAAAAGAGAGAATAAGCAGTCATAAGGAAGTTCAGGATTGGACATAATCTAATAATGCATAATAATGTGTGATAAATAACGTGTATAAATCTAAACCATCACTTGTTGCATTAATAATTTATAGAGTAATCTAAAAGATACTTCAAAAATACTTACTTAATAATTTAAAAATAAGAATCCAAAAACCAGAAGGAAAGAAAAAAGATATCATTTTTCTAATGATGGATTTTGAAGGAACAAAACAGAACTTAATGATTTAAAAAATATAATTACTGTAAGGAAATCATCAGTAAATGAGCTAACAGCAAAAACAAAGCATAATAACCAGAAAGAGTTTTAAAAGAATATTATTATAAACTACAATAAATTGACTGCACAGCCCTCAGCATCAACAACAAAAGTTTCAAAAATGGAATAATATCATCATTATGCTGAAGGGAAGCAACTACCAACCTTTAACTATATGGCGTAAGATGAGAGCAAAATAGAGACATTTTCAGGCAAAGGCAAAAAGAATTCACTACTCACAAAACATTGCTCAAAGAATATACTTCAACATTAATCGTGTTGAACACAGGAGGAAGGAATAGGATACAAGAAATAATAGTGAAAAAATGAATTGGTAAATAATGTGCATAAATCTAAATATTCATTAATGCATTAACAACACTGACTTATTTGGAAGTCATAAGTACAAGATGAAATTAAAACCCTGGGAAGCATTATCATGTAAACGGAGTGGGGGAAGGGAATCTGAATTAATATGCTTTCCATTGCTTGCATGTTTTAGGAAGAGTAAATGTTATTTAAGGTGAAACTTTGGTACGTATGCACACTCACTAGTGCTTATTAAAAGAATAGAAATGGAATATAATAAAGGGTAAAATGAAAAAAAGAAAATTCAGCCAGTCTTACAGTAAGCAAGAGAAAAGGTCATTATAGGCTTCTACACCCCAAAATTGTTTCCCACATCATATGAAAAATTTATAAAAATTTGCTACATTAATCACAAATAAATCATAACAATAAAAATTAATGCCAAAAATATAATAAAACTCATATGATTAGATATTTTCAGTATTAAATAATATATGGGTAAAAAAGAGATCAGGATAGAAATTATTAAAACTTCTAAAGTAGGTAATATCAAGAACATTATATATCAAAACTTGTGGAAAACAACCAAACAAATAGTAAAGGAAATGTGTAGCCTTAAATGTTTATATTAGAAGAGAAGTAAATGAAAATCAACAAGAATTCAGCTCCAAAACTTAGAAAAAGAATAAGAACTGAAAGATTTGTTAACAAAAAGGAAAAATAGACAAAATTTTAACATTCAGGTTACTGAAAAAAGAGGAGGCATAAATGAAAGCTTAGGTGATTTAATAGATACCCCAGAGACTTTTAAATGCATGAAGATACTATGGACAATTTCATGTCAATTAATTTGAAAACCTATACAAAGTATAATTTCCTAGAAAATTCTTTTGTGTAAGTTTTCAATTGTTTTCATGAAAAATTTATGAAACTGAATCACAAAGAAAAAGCAAACTTGAAAATATAACTAGTCCCCACAGGAGATCTGAACATACTTTCCAATTTTTCTCGTTTCCTCTTTCTCTTTTCTGGAAGAGTTTTATAAGAGGGAGAAAGTGAATCAAAACAATCAGGATCAAGAATAATAAGATCTGTGAAGTTTGACAAGCTGATCACAAAATTTATGTAGAAAAAAATGACTAAACAATCGAGGGTGAGGAAGAGATTTGTCCCGCAGATATCAAGATTTACTATAATGATGTAACAATGTTTTTAAAAAGTTTAGTGACATGAGGAGCAAGAAAAAGACCAACAGACCAGAATAGAAACCCTACAATCCTAAACATGTTTGGGAACTTGGTGTGTGATGGAGGTGGCATAATAGATCAGTGGGGAAAAAATAAATTGTTTAAAAAGTAGAGCCAAAACCCTTGGTGAGTCAAACAAAAGAGTACAAAACTGGATCCCTACCTAGCACCCAAATACAAAAATATATTTCAAATAAATGCCTAGATATATAAAGCAAAAATGAACATTTTAAGAGAAATGGATTTTATCATATCATGCAAGAGCAATTTCTAAAAGAAGACACAGTTATGCGTAAAAGCATAAATACATTGAGAGCCCAGAAAGGGATATTTATAGATTTGCCTACTTCATAAAAATAGAAATTCCTGCTAAACAAAGCTCACCATTAATAAAGCAAGAAACAAACCCACAGAGTGGAAAAAGAGCCTGAAATTCATTTAAGAAACAAAGAATTAACACTGAGTAAAATTTTTAAAGTCATACTTGTAAAGGATATGAACATATAGTCCACAGAAGTGAAATATGAATAGCCAATAAACACAAAAAGATATTCAACTTTATTAGCAAAGGGAAAAGGGCAAAACAAGGCCTTACTTGGAGAAAGTCAGAATAAGGCCTTACATATTCTTTAAATTGTCAAAAGTTAATAGCCCTGGCAATACTAAGTATCATACCAGAGTAGGAGAAAGATGAAGAGAGACCTAAGGAAAACAGAGACTCAGGAAGGTAAAACCTACAATCAATACAAGCTGGAATTAGCTGGCAAAATTTACACACTCACATAAACCATAAGCCAGGACTTTCAGTTCCAGCTATCTATGCTAGAAACGTGTGAACAAGAAGACTCAAATGAGATGCTCAGTACAGCACTGTTTGTGTTGGTAAAAAAGCAGAAACAATGTATTTCTAAGTAGAGGGACAAAATAATAAACTGTGGTATAATCATAGAATAGGATATTAGGAGATAAAGTTAATAAATCAGCATGAATTTATCTCATGCACAAGACATTGAATGAAAAAGTAAGTTAGAGAATAATATGCATAATACCACTCATGAGCATTTTAAAATGTACCAAGAAAGCATTTCCAGTTTACAGTGGGACATGTAGAGTGCAAGTACCAAAAATGAAAGCAGGACTATTTTACACACACTCCAGAATATAAGAAGAGTGGGAGTAAAGGAGGGATAGACCTTGAACAACATCTCCAATAGTTTGTTTCCTTTATAAAAGAGTTCATTAGCAGATACACAAAGTGTTGATAACTACATACATGAGTGTTATTTTCTGTTCTTAATAACATTTGAAACAGTTCATAATTTAAAATAAAATGAAGCGCTGAATACATAACGTGGAAAAACAAAAGGGTGGATATTTCCATTTGAAATCTGGCGCACATGTGGGTGTCCCAGAGTCAGGCATGGGATCTGCTGAAAACAACTGCTGATCGGAGCAGGTCCACCCAGGGCACAAGTCCTAATCAAAGGACTGAGTTTCCTCCCGGCCCCATAGGTATGAATTAAGGATCTTGACTCTTGAAAGCCACTACATTGGTAACTTCTAGACCAAGGATTTCAAGTACTGGTAGTTACAATAAATAAATTTAATGCATACATGTACTAATGTTCACAAAAGAAAAAGCACAGAAAAGTAGAAAAACTTATCTCAGAATAATGAAAAGGTTTTTGTAATGAAATCAATTTATCTTCATGGACAACTACATTTTTCTCATCTTTCTCATTTTGCCTCGGAACAGTGAACACTTCCTCACTGACTAAGAGGAAACCATAATCCAATATTCAGGGACTGCTTGTTTCAGGAACATACCCCACATTCAGTGCCCAGCCTACCAACAAAGCTAGCATTGAAAGGAAATGCGCAAGTGTATTTCAGGGGCTACATGCTGACTTTTTTCATCAAGTCTTCTTGTTTCACATCCCAGTTTGAAACACGGGTTGTCCCAGACTAAATGCACACAGCACACCATGAATCACATCACATTCGCATATGGTCAATTACAAAAAGTGGTTTCTTTTGTGAGTTCAAGAAATACTATAATTCCATTCATTTTTGCTATATCTTGCCTTGCTTATTTTGGTTAACTGCTTAAAATATGCACAGACCATATTAAATATCAGAAAAACACTGTAACTTGGAACTAGTATTCTTAGAGATAAAAGCCTTTTTATTTTCCTAAATTTGGCACATTAATGTGTCTTCACATTTATCTAGCATAGACATACATTCTGTTTCCTGGGGACAATGACAAGACCCCGTCAACTCTGAAGAAGAGTTTGAAAGGAAGAGTTAATACATAATGTTGAAAATAGATAGGTTGCTACTTGGATTTTGCAGCAAGTAGGGGTAAGAGAAAGTTTAAGAGGTAAGATGATGGAATTAGTTTTTTATGAAAAGCAAAACACGGCCTAGAAGATTAACTTTGTGACATTAGTCAAGTCAGTTGTGGGACAGCACAGCCTACTAAGCAAACAGATCACTTTTCCATTTATTCTGTGCCCAATTCCAAAGCCATAACCACTGGCTTGATCAATCGCAGAGCTTATCATCTATTGTTTTTCTTCCCCACATTTTTACTAGTGCGTACTGGTTATACAGACTAATGAACCAATCCCCCATCACCTTTCTTGTCCCACCCTCCCTTATAGTTTCACATGTTCTTGAGGGGAAGGTTTAATGAGTATTTGAATCATATTCACGTCCCCGATGACCTGCTCTTATACCTCATCTTTCTCCCCCTTCTTCCTTCCTTCTTGTCTAATAAGAGTCTCCCTTCTATTTTTTTATCAACCTTTTTAGATTCCACATATTATGGAGAACAGGAAATATTTGATGTTTGTCTTTCCAAATCTGGCATTTCGCTCAACAATAAATCTCCAGATTTATCCATTTTTCTGCAAATGAAAAAATTTTGTTCTTTTTGTGGCTGAATAATACTCCATTGTGTATGTAAATTTTTTATCCATTCATTTGTGGATGGACACCCAGGCTGGCTCAAGCTATAGCACCCCTCAGTATGTACCTGAGGGTTTTAAAAGCCTCCCGAGGACAGATCTGCACACATCTGTTTGCTGTGACACTGTATACAACAGGACGTGATGTCTATTGAAGACTATATGAATTATGTGTAAAAGTCTCTGCCTTCAGTATGTTTTCACACACATTGTACAAAATACAAAATAACTGCTGTGATAAGCATAGTCATAAAATGACAGAAAAGATCAAGTTAAATAAGATTATTTAACATATACCTGTACAATACTTCTACCATATGATACAACCGATAGTAATGCTACTGGAGAAGGAGTAGTAAATGGGGTACTAAAATCATCCCATGTTTACAAAATATCAGCATGCCTACCTCTTTTCTTATTTTAACACTACAGAAAGCATAGTTAGAACGTGCGATCTTGCTGTTCAAATGTTAACCCTTTAACAAGCATGTACTGAAGTCACTGTATTCTGTGACTTTTCCTCTGCCCCCAACCACCCCATGTAACTCCATTCATTCATTCCAGGAGACATCTGAGCCTCTGCTGGGTATCAAATATTGGGTTCAATAATAGTGCTTCCAGTTAAAAGCTATGGTTTATTCAATTGGATAGCATGGCTAATAAAACTTGATTCTAAATATCTGTGCAACACTGTTATTTTATTTTCCTCATCTTTGAAGTGAATAATTGAAGTTTTAATCGCTTGCAAAACCTGAGAGGTGCTTCTCCATTTTCAGATGGTACAGGAGCCCCACCGGTAACCAAATAACACAGCTTGCTTGCCTTAGAATCTGAGGAGGAACACTGCACTCTGCTTTGAAAACACTCTCGCACCTTTTTAAAAAATATACATACTGGGTAACTCAGGTTCCTCAGATGGAAAATGATCTGAGCTGTAGAAACATCTGACTGTGCGTATGCTGCACGCAAGGAGCCCAGGCATTTTATGAATAGGGAAATGAGAGAGAGTGTTAAAGAAGGGTTGACAGCAAGAATAAAAAGACGAAGGTTCAACTTAAGCTGTTGAAAGCGTAACAAGATAAAGACAGGCAGGAGAGAGTCTCCTTAAATGTGATGAAATAAGGCCTGAAGGGAAGGAACCATGGAGAGATTGACGAGTATACACTTTGAAACGCAAGATGAATGTGTTCAACCCGACAGTAACATGTGGTTAAATTAATCAAAGTACCGATAGCCTTAAATGGTACGAGAGAATACAGATTTATGCAGCAATCATCTTTGATGGTAGGTGTGGAATTTGAGAGAGATCAGAGAGGTGAAGCTTTTCAGAGAAAATCATTATTGCAAGTATACAGCATTTTCAGAACATGTAAACATAACTATTGATATGTTACTGTCTTCTCTGCCTGCTTTGTGTTTTACTCCCTCCACTTTGAAAATTGAAGAGAATTAATATCAGTTTGTATTACCCAAAGAGAATACTTAATGGCATGTAATTCTGCTCTTGTCATTTTCAATAGTAAATTTTTGAAGGTGGGAATTTTCAGAGAGCAAATGAATTGGTAAGATAGCAATTTGCTAGTTTACACCATCCAATTCTTCCACACCCGCAAATGCCACATTCCCTCTTTAGCTCACTCTTAACTCCAGTTACTCTGCCTTGCAAAACTGCTTCCCACGAAGTCAGATGCCACAAATTCTACTCATTAAGGATGCTATTAAAGCAAAGAAGAGACAAAAGATACTTTTAAAACATTCTCAAGGCTAAGTATTGGAATGAATTAACCCTTAGCTAACTAAAACGCTCACCTAATCAAAATACCCCACTGAATATACTTGTCACCAAGTTTCATTATATACCACTGAGATCATCCCGCCTTCACCTACCTATACTGACTAGTTAAGATCAGTCTTCTAAAAGAGCTATTCTTCAAGAAATGGTAAAAGATAGTGATGGATTGCAGAGCATTTATATTTTGTAAAGCCTCCCTGGTGTAGTGATTCTAACTCACCTTAATGCTTCCAACTGAGAACCACTGCCTTAATGGGAAGAAAGCTTCTCTTCATAAAATGAGATTTCTACACATGGTGTCTCTTACCTTCAGCCTCTCCTTAAAGATCAATAGTTAAAACAGAAGGAATAGGAGCAAGTCCATAAATGATAATAGTGAGGACAAAAAGGAGAATCCTGTTTGAAATTCACACGCTGGTTAAATCTTTTCTGTTCTGAGTTAATCACTTTTTCTCCTTCTATGAGATGAATTTGGAAAACACTTGGTCATCATGCTTCTCTTTAATAGTCCTTCACACAGCTGAGGACAGTTATTAAGTCACCTCTAAACCTTCTCAATACCGGTAATCCCGATTCCATTCATCTTTTTTCATCAGTGCTGTTGTTCCAACCCGTTAATCATTTTCATTGCTCTCCCCTGGACCCTATCCAAGATCTCCACGTATCTTTAAGCTTCTGTGAATTATGTGACCAGTTTATAGCTTTGATAAGCCTAGCTGGTAGAAAAGGTAGAATGTCATCACAACAGACCATAAATGTATATGGGGGAAGGTCAAAGATGATATGGCAGAGTTTGATTGTATGGGAAGCTTCAATGCAAATATGATATTCATTTAAGTATTTATTCTTCTGTGACTATTTGTAAACACACTACATCTTAATATTCTGAGCTACAATTTGAGTCTGTATTTTATATATCTGTCTTTTTAGTGCCAATCTATGTCTTTCATGTATGTAATAGAGAAAAGAGACTACATTCTTCCAAAAGGTTGGTTGCTTCTTGAGTATAACAATGCTTTAATTGCAAATTTATACCTATAGCATCAATAAGAAGTAGACAAGAGTATGTCTATTGTATCTCCAGTATTCATTCTTGCCGTGGCTTTTCCCAAATGAGACTGACTGGCCTACATCTGAATATAGTTAGTTTGGACACTGCTCTCATAGTCAAAACTTTGAGCAAGACTTCTTCTGTTTCAAAGTCATTAGCTAGTTTGTACTTATGGAAGGCAACATAGCAGAGTGACAGTTCTTAGTCCCCAGCACCTATACGCTGGGAACATTCAGCAAGTTAGAACTCCTCTCCCCTTGGAGGAGGCAATCAAAGATCTGCATCATAGGACTGATATGAGCATTTGGTGAGCCTCTCATGAAAAACCTACAGAATAGTGTAGACAGATCAAACATAAAGAAACTACCAGTGAAGGAGCTGACTCCAGGTTCGAGTCACGGACATGGAAAATAAATGGGAACACACAAATCTGTCCTCTTGAATATGCATGGAGGATACAGGAGCCTCCTCAAGCAAGATAAAACACAGTGGTTGTGGAGAAGGTAGGAGCAAGGAAAATGCTGCTATGGCCAATGGCAGAATATCTCACCACTGCAAACAAGCAGGGATACGTAGAGTCCCGCAGGAGTTCACTGGATTCAGTGTATAACTAGCTGCCCACATGATCTTTAGGGCTTCTTGTTTTGTTTGTTTGTTTGTTTGTTTGTTTTTTGTACCTAGGATTGAACTCAGGTCCTCGTGCTTGCGAGGCAGGCAGCAGAACCACTGAGCTAAATCCCCAGCCCTATCTTTAAGGTTTCTTGAAGAAAGATGCCATCTTTGGAAATATGTTACTGTGTCAGAATCACACATGTGTTTGGAAATTATTACTACCCTTTGGCTAAGGACTTTAGTTATAAAACATTTGTGGTGCTTGTAATCTAAAAGAGAGATATCTTCAACTTTTCTAAACTGCCTCATTTTCTTTAAAGATCATCACTATTCATACCTCATTTGTGATTAAGCAAATTGTCAAATGAATGTGTTTTTTTGCAGGAAGCCAATACCATTGCTTCCTTAAAGGAATGCTGCTATTCTAAGGGTTATCAGTAAACTGCTGAACTGGCTGCTAGTGCCAGTCGCTCTTCCTGACTGCCCACTTCCCCTCTGGCTGGAGATAACCCTGCAGTGACTCCAAATTCTTTCAGCCTCTGATTCCATCTTCATTATAAGCCTTCCCTGGATCATGGCTGAATCTAAGCAGTGTCTCGGTTCATTCCCAAGATCCCAAGCTGACTTTTGGTTGAACTTCAGTGAAAAATCCAAATCACATGACAATCAAAAGGAAAAAACTGATTTTTCCTTGATTCCATTTTCTAAATATATAGTAATGAACGATAAATACAAGTAACTGTAATGAGTACTGAAAATTTTTCTTTGGGGCCCAAATAAAATAGGTTATATTTCATAAAACACAGACAATGACATGCAGATCTTAAGAACAATTTTGGCTTCAAATTATTAACCTATTTCTCACCTCTTCAATGCCAATGTTCCCCCTGAAAACAATCTGTAAGTTCATATTATGTTAAAATGCACAGAATCTTTATTTCTTTCATCCCTTGCACTCTGATTTTATAATATCTTTCATGCTAACATTGTTTTCTATCCCCTCAATTCATACTTGATTTCTCTTGCCTCCCTACTTCCTGCATGCATCAGACACCAGGTCCTGCTGATTCTTCCCTTACTTTGTTATTCTTTCTATTCCTAGGTCCACAGATTAGTTTTTTCTTTATCATTTATTCCCAATGCTTCTTTTGCAATAGGCACTAACTACTCTTCAGATCTCCAGCTTTTTTTTCTTACAATTCATCCTGCATGTTTGCCAAATTAAACATCCTAAAGCATAATTCTGATTGTATCTCTTCACATTTCAGACATTCCAGTGATTCTCCATTATGTCTAAATAAAATTCAGTACTATAGTACCCATGTGTTTGTTGAGTGGATCGGTACAAAAATTCCTTATGTAAGTTGTAACAACTAATTTTCTGTGACCCAAATACCCTGCACACATGACCAGGAAGGCAGAATTATAACTGCATTGTCAGCCTTTGAACAGAGAATAAAATAGTTGCCCACACCTTCATGAGACCTAGTGTGACTGAGGCAACTGCCAAATAGCTATACATAGAAAATTGAAGAAAATTTCCTCTCAAAATGAGCTCTTAATAAGTAAATTCACACCAAAAAAATTAGCACTGTAAAAGATAATCAAAAAGCTCAAGAGGAAGGAGAATCTGTAGAAAGAAATGGAACTAAGAAATCTAAAAAGAACTTTTTTATTGAGTTTATTGGTACATTTTAGGTATACAGTACAGTTACATTCATCATTGGGATCTTGTACCTTTACATGACAGGTCTTGGTTCTCATTTTTTCCCCTTGTCCCTGCCCTCCCTTCACCCCCTCCTCCTCTCCCCATTTACAAACATTTTATTTCCATTTTTTCATTTTCTCATATTTTTCCTTTTCCCTTATTATCTTTCCCCTACCCTTCCCACTTTCCCTACACTTTTAGCCCTTTTCTTTCTATTTCACATTGTCTAAAAAGAATTTTTGAACAGTGATTTTTCATTTTCATATTTTTCCTTTTCCCTTATTATCTTTCCCCTACCCTTCCCACTTTCCCTACACTTTTAGCCCTTTTCTTTCTATTTCACATTGTCTAAAAAGAATTTTTGAACAGTGATGCTTTAAAATGTTCAAAAAGGAAAAGAGAATTAGCATCAATGAAACAAAATCAAAGTGATAAAATAGAGCAATAGTTATGATAAAGGACCAAGTAGAAAACTTGAAATAGAAGTCTGAAATAAAAATTTAACATGTGGGCTAAATAACAAACTGGATGGAGCTGAAGAGAAAATTACAGAACTTGAGGATGAAAACAAATAAATTTCATAGATTATAAAGAAATAAAGAGAAGCTGGAATATAGAAAATATATGAACATAAATACATATGTTTATAAAAATATCTGTTACATGGGTATGTATACCAAAGAGAGAAGAGAATCAGTATTTGAAGAGATAATGGGTAAAATGTTTTCCAGATTTAAAAATAAAATGTGTCATGGCACTTGAGAGAGACCTAAGAAGCATCAAAAAAGAAAAATCCAAGCCTAGAGACACTGTTGAAACTTTAAAATATCAGTGATAAATAGAAAAAATTTTAAAGCTTTTAGAAGGAAAAAAGGCAAACTACTTGTAAGAGAGAATACTGAATGACAAAATTGTTCTTCCCAACATCCAAAGCTGATAAAAGTACAATGGAAATAGCTTCAAAATGCCAAGGAAAAATAACTATCAGAATTCCATATCCATTCAAAACATCCAGGTAGGAAGGAGGGAGGGAGGGAGGGGAGAAAGAAAGTGGGAGGAGAGGGAGGAAGGGACGGGGAATAAGGGAAAGGGAGGAGCAAAGGGGAGGGAAGAGGAAAAGGAAAGGGGGGAATGCAAGGTACAAGGTGAGCAAGTAAGTCAGTAAAACATGCTGATATATCTCTGGAGCAGTGATTGCTTGAGAAGATGATAAAATTCAAATTCTAGAAAACAATAAGAAGGGACATGGGAGTCGATGACCAAGCATAAGAAGACTAAAAGGGGATTCTTAAATGTGTTAGGGTCCTTATCTTCCACAGGAGAAGGTCAGCGATACTAACTATAAGCCTGTGTAGAAATAGTAGAAATTATGTCAAGAGTAACCAACAGACAGAAAGCAGGAATAAAAATATGGAGTTTGGTAGTATTTTGTAAGTTTCTCTTCCCCATGATTTTCTAGCCACACTTACTATCTTCACAAGAGAATGTTTTAAGATCTTGTTAAAACTACTGACTTTGCTTTATAACCAATTATGACAAGTGCGGAATCTCCAAACCAGACAGCACTGTATTCAATTAGTCGTATTTTATAGTTTTAAAATAGCATTTAATAACTTAGCACTAGGACAAGGGAACAAGATTTAAAATAACAGAGCAAAAACATTAGGAAAAGCTAAAGTATTAGATCATAAAAGCCTACCAATGAATGCTATTAAAAGATGTAGCTCAGTTAAATAAAACTGGATGAAGCACCACAAAATAAGAGTCATCAATGACATTTCACCAGTGCTATCAATGACATGACAAGAGTGGACCAGTGTATACCCCATAGGATGAGCATTTTTCTAATTACCTCTTTTAAAATTCCTATCATTTATTAATTATGCAACTTCTAAGTAAAGTCCATATATCTAAACAGATAAAACTATGTTCTAAAAGTGGATGGACAGGGAAAAATTGATTTCAATGTTAGAATTTTAAATAATAACGGTACTTGCTTCTGACTGTACCAGATTACAAGCGACATTTTCTTTTCTAAATTTTTTAACACTTTGAACAAAAAACAGGCATTACCGTATGTTGCTTTCCCAGCAGGCAGAAATAAATGTTTTTAAACTTTAACATGTCCATATTAATACATCTTAAAAAGGATTCAATCACTAAGCAATTATGTAATTTTAAAGAAAGCTTGAAGGGCTGGGGTTTAACTCAGTGGTTCCACCACCTGCTTCACAAGCACAAGGTCCCAAGTTCAATCCCTGGTACCAACAAATAAATAAATAAATAAATAAAACATGAAGGTCCGGTGAAATGTTTTCATTATAAAAGTTGTTCTAATTAACTGGAAATTTTAGATTTAATTATTCACCTAAATATATAATAAGAGATTATATATGTTGCTTATAAAAAACAGGGCTACATCTGGTTATAATTGTAGGTATAATTATTTACTTAAATGCATAATAAGAGTTTATACATATTACTTATAAGAAAAACGGGATTAAACCTGGTTATACAATTTTTAAAAGCCTTTTCTAAATCCAATATAATTTCTTTATTATAAAAATCCTTTTAATTGATTGGAAATTTTAGGTTTAAATATTCAATTTGTGTATATAATATGTTTTTATACACCATGTTGCTTATTAAAAAAAAAAGAACTAAATCTGGTTTATAAACTAATCTCTTCCACCCATACAGAAATGGTTGTTAAAATAATAAAGTCCCAATGGGACTGAAAAAAAGTTCTAATAGTCCAAGGGAAATCAATTTATCCTTAATTGAAAAAGAACTTAAGTTAAATTTGCTCATTTTCCAGACTTTTATAGACCCAATGCATTTGTCCATAGATTCTTCAAGAACATAATTTTCTCGTAGAGGCCTATATTGAAGTATCTACCCTATCAGGCCCCCTAGACTCAATAAAAACAGCCAGAAGTGTTATTCTCATATTTCCAATTATGAATAATCCTGAGGTTTGCCTACAATTTGAGTATATGTGCCTGGGTTGAGTCAAGCACATGAATGTATAGATCATTCCATCCTTCATGGGTCTGTATAATGTAAAGAACACTAACAGACTTCCTGTTTCCTGTATCTCATTTTTTTATTATACCACTAGAGTTAAGAGCAGAAAACAAACATCAGAATTTTTAAAAACAATAAAATAAAAACCACATTTTCTAGTAAAAGTACTGAAAAGCATTTTACACTCAAGATTTTATTTAATATTTTTGTATTTACCAATTATGAAAAAAATAAACAGAAAGAGACAAGAAAGTCTTAAGAAAGGCCATGTTTTTACCAAGATCTGGAATACTCATAAGCTAAAGTGTCATTCCTACAAATTCCTCCTACTGTACCTCGTAGAGATACCTGACTTCTCCCTCACTGCCAAACTGGTTTCCCAGTCCTCCTTCACATGTTACCCATGCTATTCCACTGAACTGTCTTTCCTAAGTTAACCAGAGCATTTCTGTTGATTTTGACCAGACTGAAACGCTTCTATTCACATAAAAACGCAGAAGTGGGAAGTAATTTTCTGGGCTGTTTAACAAGCTACAGAGCAGTGGTCTCACAACTCCTTACCCTGTGTTCCACTCTGCCACACAGATAAAGATGAGCCCACAGCACTTCTTTACACTTCCAAGGATGAAGACAGCTTGACAGTTAGTACTACAGAAGTAATTTCTCTTCAGGAAAAACAATGAAGAATAATCGAACTTTAGATAGCCATAAATATGTTCATAGAACCTATCATCTATTTTATCCAGTAATATTTTCAAAATTTTATAAGAACAAATATACAATGTACCTCAAGTACTGGATTATCACTATCTAAGATTAACTGGTTTTCTCAAATACTTGTATCTTGGGTTCAAATGTCACATAAAAGAAAGCAAAGAGGACCCTGTAAGGTAAGTGAAATGAGAAGACTAATAACAATAATAACTACAATCCTTTGAGCACTTACTACATGCTGAGGGAGAACTGGGCTGTTTATATAATGTTATTTATTCTCACAACAGCATTTAGGGGCACTGTAACTATCCCATTTTAAAGTAAAAGAACTAAGCTTTATAGATGTCCAGGAACTTGACCAAGTTCACATACTTGAAAACTGATAAAACTTCAATCTGAAACCCTTATTCTTTCCATGAATTCCATAGACTTTCAGAATCACTAAAGAGAATGTCAGGAATAGCATTATTCCTTCACTTCCCAAAGGTGTAGTCATAGAAAAAGAAATGATGATATCATTAGATTCTACAACTAGCCTGCACAAATTATAATCAACAGAAAATTAAATTTGCCTTTAAACATTGGAAAAATCACAAGATTATTATATGTTAAAAGCAATTCTGAATACTATGATTGAAAAGACATTTACCCCCATCTAATATAATAATTTGAGCCAGAAAAGCCTTGCATTTAGAAAAAGTACAGAAATCTCTCCCTGCTACATTTCTCTTCAACAAATTTAACTTATATCAACCAAAATTTCCATTTTAACAGATGTACAGCTCAAACTTAATGTGTCACCCTTTGCAAAAAAAAAAAAATCTGCCTAACCCAATAGTGAATGCAAAAATAGTTGAGTTATATGGAATATTTCTTTAAAACCTTTAGCAGAAAAAAGACACACCTAAGCCTATTTTTTCCATCTGGCTACAAAACTTTAGTTCACAGGCAAAGTATATGGTATTTGTATTGGCAAGAAGTGTGTGGTTTCAAAACATCATCTAGTAGCACTGTAATATAGACCGTGGTGCTAATGAGGCATGGTGGTGAATATCGTTCTTGTAATAGTATCAATTGTTTCAATATGTAAAAGTCTGTTTAAAGCTATGTATTGAGCCTCTACTCATTTCTTGCCATCCTAAAAATTAATCCTACAAGTTACTAATAGACTTACAACCATCCCTGAAAATAGATCAAAAGACATACTCTGCTCAAACGGTCATGGAGAAAAGGAGAGAGTAGCTCTCAAAAAAAGTTTTTTTGTTTTTTCCAAGTTGAGTGCCCATTTAACCTAATTGGCCACACTTGCCACTTGGTGGTAGTGGAAGATGAGGAAGTGGTTAATCTTTCTGGGTGTGAATCTAACCTCACACCAATCAGGGCTCTGTATCCATGAGGATGCTGAAACAAAACAACCAAGATTTATACCAGTACTTAATGAAGATATTATCTGATGGAATTCACACATATGTGAGTGAAGTCATTTTTCTGTTTGATTCATTGCAATATTCTTCATAAGAGAAAGGCTTTCTGTGTATCCTCAAAGTTCAGGAAGGATTGGACATACAGCTCAGTTGGTAGAGCAATTGCACACTAAAATGTGCAAAGCCCTGGGTTCAGTCTACAGCACTGAAAAAAAGAAAGATGTTTAGGTAATGGCTCTTATATACACCTATCATTCTATTGAGCTTTATTTTTCTGTAACGTCATTTAAAGCACCATAAGCTCAATTTTGCACTCATAACCTTGAATTCCTTTCATGTTACATGATTTGTTTTCAGTCCACACCAACCACACTGCCCCCATCACCAACCAGCCTGACTGCTAATCAAGACTTTTGGGATCCTATCGAAAAATGGCAATGGCAAGAAGATGACACCGCAGAAGTTGGTAGATTGTGCCTCTTATAGGATATATGTAATTTTTGTGTGTCCAGAAATTGGGAGTTTCTTTTTGCAAGTTTATATTGTTTAATAGAAACCCTGCATCATAAAGTGATTTGTGACCTAAAACAATTGCCATGACTATCACACTCTCAACACAAGCACATAAGGCAGACATTGGAACACAGCTGGCTGATTGCATCTGCATTCTTGCATCTGCAATTAATTACTGGTCCAAAAGGGAGACTGCCCCAAAAGGTAGGAGTATGGGGAGCAAATGACCCATGAGTGTTCATGCAGTATGAAAGCTCCTCCTACACTGTTATATGAAAAGCAGAGAATGGATACAGAAAAACAAAAATGTCCAAGGTCCGCTATTTATATAGCCTCGTTATTTATACCAGATCTGGTAACAAATGCATGATTCTCTCATGAAAATAAGACCCCATCATATCCAAGTGTGTTATTTCTTGGAATTCTCAAAGAAGTCAAAATCAGCTTAAATAAAGTCAAAAATAGTTCCCTAATCCTACAGCAGGTATTTTTTGCCAATATGTAGAATTTTTTAATACCTTTACCAATGGCATACCAAAGCACCATACAGTGTAAATCCAGTTTTCTCAACTTTATTGTAATATAACTGACAAATAGAAATTGTTCATATTTAAGGAACACAACTCAATATTTTTATATACATATGCACTGTAAAATGATTATCCCAATCAAGCTAGTTAACATATCCAATCTCCTCATATAACTGCGGGGAAGGTGAGGAAACTTTTTTTAGCAAATTTAAAGTATACAAAACAGATTTGCTAACTACTGTCACCACGCTGCCCATCAAATGCCCAGGACTTATCCATCTTGCATAACCGAAACTTTCAGTTTTCTTGTGTTTTAAAACATGGTTATGTTGAACTGAAGGAAAGGAGGAAGGAAAAATGCACAGGGATTTTTGGAGACTACGTGTAAATCCGTTTTTCCTCTTCATCCGAAACTTCTGAAAACCGGGTCTCTTTCTTGGTCTTATTGTGAGGGTGGAACTGTGGGTCTTGAAAGGCTGTGCCTCCTTTCCAGGCGTGTTTTGCCTCCCATCAGTCAGAGGGAACAGTGCCCCCACAGGCCGTCATTAACCTGACGATTCTGCCTCCAAACAAGGAGGACAAGAGCTCACTAATTTGAAGATCAAAAAGCCACTTGTCCATTATATAATTGAAATGAAAGGCAAAATGTTGCCGTTCTGAAGAGCACAGTAATTACTAGCTGTTAATTGCTCTCTCGTGGTGGCTCACTTTTAATTAAAAAGAACAGCTCGTTGCAGGCCGATAAGCAATGGTGGAGACCACTGGTTTAATCAACAAAGCAGAAAAATTTGTTTCTGCCGCAGCCAACAACAGCTTGAGAAATCTTCAGATGTCCAATTGAGATTAAAAACTGTCCATTTAGTGCAGTCAGATTTTATTTTAACCAAGGAAATGACTATTTGAAGTCTTCCAATGTGAGTGTCCCCGCCACATCCCCGCTGGTGCCGTGGGGACTAATCACGGGCTGGGGTTGTGATCACTCAAGTAAAGAAATTTAGCGACTTTCCTCTTGACTTCATCATTCTTTGGTAATTGGCCTGTCTGAGGTGAGTACTCTTTTTCTTTTTTTTTTTTTTCTTTCTCTCTTTTTTTAAGAAAGCGCTTTAAAGTATGGAAGGCCCACAGACTGTGCATTTAATTACTGTTCATATTTCATGCAGTCAAAGTGAATTTCATTTAAAAAGAAAATGATTTACCTATCTTTAAAAAGCCTTATATGCTCTGCTTTGTTTTTCTTCTTCCATGGGCTATATATTTACATGCCAAAAAATGTATCTAGGATATCAAAGTTAATTCTATAAGATGCTTCTCTTCTTTTCCTCTTTCATCAAACAGCTACCAAATGACAGCCATCTATTTAAAGTGGGGAGGGAAACAGTTCCTGGGAGGATAATACCACATTTAGTTAAGAAGGTGCCCTAGGTTAAGTGGGGTTGAGTGGCCCCAGCTCATATCTCCAACTGTGGACAACGTGTGCACCCGTCCTTGTAACTCTTTTCTCCTCCCTCTTCTAAGTCATGGTAGTTGGGAAGACATTTGTTTGTAAATTGTGTCTGCTTCCACTTAGCTGACTCTGAAGAGTCTCAGCTATATTTAAATCTAGGAAGAAATGTCTTCTCCCTTCACCGATCACGAGAAGCACATATCCCTGGATTGTCTGGATAATATTAAAAAATGTGTCTCAGTTGTAGTGTTGGTGATTAAGAAAGAAACAAGCTTAGTCAATTACCTACCCTCACACTGGGTACATGCTAACTCTTGTCTTCCTGTGCAGATGGCTTACCACTTCAGCTCGGGTGCCTCTAAAGCCATTTATCGTCTTGTCACCCACTTTCTCTTTGGAATAATGATAGTTTCCAAGAGATAGCCTATAAACTCCATGTATGCAAGAGAGTAATTTGGGGGGGCAATAAAAAATCAAGCTATTGTTACCTTAATTTGCTTATTCTTATCTTTTCTTTGAAAACACTGTTGACATCAGGCTGATGGAGGCTGGTACCCCTACATACCTCTATGACTCCCTACTTGAAAGCATATAGCTCTCCCTCCTACTAGAGAATTTATCATTTGAGACTTAATTAACTTTCCTTTATCAGGGGCTATGCTTTCAGAAAGAAAGGGTAGTGAAGGAAAAGTGATCCCCCCTTCATTTTTATCCAAGAATAAAATGGTCTACCATTGTGGAAAGAGTAGAGAGTAATTTAAGTTTAAATCTCAAGTTTGCCACTTGTTAATAAGTAGCCATGGGAAAGTCATTTAGCCTCTTAATAAGAATCTCAGTTTAACCCAAGGTAACTCTTTCAAGTAGATTGTGCAAAAATTAAATATAGTAATAATTTTTAAGTAATAATGACAATAAATAATAATTGTCAAATAGGGACAAAGAATTTTGGATGTTGGTGATCTATGAATGCTAATTCAAGAGGGATCTCTCCCAAGTTAGCCCTTTATAAAGTATTTATGTACTTTCAAGTGTGGCAGGAGGACCTAGAGAATACAATCCCAGAATTATTGTTTGTCCATTGTCTCCCAATGCTACAATTCATCACTGATTGTGTTATTAATTACCTTACTGTAAAATCTGGCATGGAGTGGGGTAAGGCACAATTAATCTGTGACAAACATACAGAGGATTTGATCATGGATTTACTTTAATTAAAATGTAAGAGGGGGAAAAAGAAGACAGAAAAAGAAGACTTTCTGAAGTTTAAGCTCCTGAAAATTTGCCTCCACATGTTAATGAACAAAGGAAAATTACACACACACGCGCACGCATTCTTTTGCCAAATTCTTATTTAGCCTGTCAATTATGCAAATACATTTGGTGACAGTGGTTTGGTAAAGGTGAGAAACTATATAAGTAGTAGTATCTTCTAATTTAAGAAGACATGCAACTAGGAAATGATTAAATCACCTTTTTTCTTCAAATAATTACTTCCCTAAAGCCCATTTCAAAGTTGTTGCCTCTTTAATGTAATATTTTTTCATAGTCATTCTTCCATTGAGAACTATTACATGGCTTCTTTTATTTCTCAATGATGATCAGAAAACTTTCAAAGAACTGCTGAGCTCAATGGAAAAATTCAACGCCTAGGGGAAGCATGTCAGTCTTTTTCTTTTTTTTTTTTTGTTACATAGCAAACAAACCTACAGTGATCCTGCCTTTATGCAATTATGTAAATATCAAGTCATGAAGTTAGAAGAGCCTTACAAGAGTGTTATACAAATATATGTTTTGAAAATTGCAAAATAAGTACAAGTCTATTTCAGAATTAGTCACTAAATCCTATGCCCAGATAAATACCAGTAAAAACTGTCATTAACGTACCCCAGGGTTCTTCCTTCCCTGAAGGTTGGTGAGATGACTGGAGATGCCCTGAAGACCGATCCAGCTTGAAGCGTCTATTTTTCTTTGACTACCTTTAAAAGTTTTTTTTCTTAATTGTGGTAAAATACACGAGATCAACTCTCCTTTTTCAACCATATTAAGTGTACACTTTAGACCAGTTAAGTACATTCACATTGTTGCACAACCATCACTGCTATCCATCTCCAGAACTCTTATCACCCAAGCTGAGATTCTGTACCCATTTACTATCTCCACAGCTCCTCCTTCTCCCAGCCTCGGGTAACCACTGTTCTACTCTCTGTGTCTGTGGATTTGCCTATTCTGGGTACCTCATACAAGAGATACCACCTATGATGTATCCTTTTATATTTGGTTTATTTCACTTAAGATAGTATTTCCCAGGTCAGACTGTATAACATTATATGTTTGTACCACAGTTGATCTTTCATCTGATGGACATTTAGGTTGCTTCCACCTGAGATTGTTCAGCTGTTGTGAGCAGTGTCATTATGAACACGGGTGTACAGAGTCTAAGTCCCAGAATTCTGTGACGAATTTGGAGTTTCAGGGACAGTCCAAGCAGACACAAAAGGCTACTGACAGCAGCCTGTAGACCTCAGGCCCATTTACCTTTTAGTTTTAACAACTCTTCATTGACTTTGTACCACACAAAATACCAGAATGTGATCAACAAATGTTTTAGATAACAGAAAGTAGGTTCAGTCTCTTTGAATCAATTATCTGTTAAACAAAATGCCCCTTACAGAGCTAAAGGCAAAGCCGAGGTGCTCATGCATAGGCTTTTCTGAACACTGACCTTCCTGTATCTACTCATGGCATCCAGACCACCAGGCCTGAGATCACTGTAACCAGTTCAGCAGTTGGGATCACTACAAACTCCTGCATTTACTTTGTGACTGGGATGAGAGGAGCTTTTTTTTTTTTTTTTTTTTTTTTTT